>NC_041389.1:128605637-128606230 GCF_002162155.2 Triticum dicoccoides
AGAGGGAGGAAGAGAGGGGGCGAGAGGGGTCATTTGTGTCCATAAATGGCGTATAGATAGGGAGACAATGTTGATGTTGTCCGAAATTGGCCTATGTACGGAGACGCAAGGAAAGCGAGACATCGTGTGTGTGATAGGGACTTCATGAGAGATCTAGAATAGATGGTGTAGAGAACAATGTGTGAAATCGAGAACGATGATACATTAGGGAGCTATGGAAAGAGTCACAACATATATGTATACAGGGAAGGAGCTGGGGTGGGTCCGCATGTGGGAGAGATAGAAAGAGGAGAGTGGTGCACAAGGAGACAAGCTGTGCTTGTTTGCAGTGGGGGTGGTGTGTGAGGTGAGTGCGCGAGAACCACATAACTAGGGAGATAGACGTTTGGGGGCGACGTTTTGTGTGTACGGGAAATATACACTCTACATAGTGCATGTGCTTGGGTAAGAGAGATAGCGGGATACCTAGAGAGTGAGGGAAGAGATGTGTGCATGCCCGAGAGACAAAGTGATAGAGACCTATATTGGGGTCCGGACTTTACAAGAGGGAAGGGTGTTAATGTGCTCGTGTGTTGGTGTTTGGGGGAGAGAAC
>NC_041389.1:128606578-128625370 GCF_002162155.2 Triticum dicoccoides
TTCTATATTTGAGGGACTTAAGAGTAATTGAGATATTGTGCACTCATGGTTGATCAATTTGTTTCACAGTTTGGACTATGAGATAACGATACTTTTGAACATGCGTGATATACCTTGATGTGCTAGAATTACAAACCTAAGATTGGAATTTTGGAATTTGACTCCATATTTAGCTTTTGTAATTCATTTAAACGGAGGTACATTTTTTAAGCCGGGATTTCGTGATTTCAAATTCATATATCAAACCTAGAGATATACACATACGGGCATGTTCAAACTTTATAATCATCCACTTTATTCATACACATACACATTTTTGCTTTTGTCATTATATTTAGGATAAACACATTTGGAATTTCATTTGAATTGGACCGTATGATGGTATTTGCTTGTAGTAGCTCAATGATCCATATTTGAATTGAATGGACAATCTAAGTTTTGAGTTGGAGACATTGATTTTCAAAACTTGCACATTTTTTTGCGTGCAAAACAAACAAATTGTCGGCCATGATATCATAGTCGGCCGTACGAGAGCAGAATACTTATAATTTTAGGCGCCAAAAGCTTTCAAAGTTCCCGCTCACATCGAAATATCACGCGCCCAAAAGTTTAGCCCTGCGATATTCCTGTTTTACCCCTACCACATGAACGGAAAAGGGCTGCTTTGGTAACTCCATTGTTTTCCCCTCTTTGCCCCCAGCATTCTTCCCCAGAGCCCCTCCCCTTCCCCTCCCCGACCCCCCAACCACGGCAAGCCGCCGAATCTAGTCCTCCGCCATAGTGGTGGACCTCGCACCCCGCCGGATCTACCTTCCACACCTTGGAACCCCCAACTGCCAACTCACCACTTCACCGGAGCCGCTTCAGCGACTGGCTTGTCCACCACTCCAGATCTCCTTGACCGCCAACATGGTCCACCGCACCGGATCTGCTTAATCGGCGCCCTCGTCCACCACAGCGTAGGCCCTTCACTGACTCCCTTGTCCGCCCCTTCGCTGGCCCTTCATACAAGCCCTCATCCGCCGCAACAGATCCGCCTCACTGAAAGCACTGTGTAACGCGCCCGCCGAAGCCTTCGTCCACTGCACCAGACCCGCTCCACGGACGCCATATTCAACTCCACTGGCCCTGCTTTACCGATGCTGCAGCCTCATCAGGTTATTTCGATTTGTACTCCTTCGGTTTTCTCTTTATCGTGCAACTGTTCACTTACCACAGATGAGCTTTCTTGTATGTCAACAGGCGCCACAACCGTAGCACCGGAGCCGCTTCAGCAACAGTGACAGTCGGCCCAAACTCAACCGCAACACGAGCACCATCGACGATCCTTAGCTATCAAGTATGACAACAATACCCATACGCCGCCGAGAATCAGGTACTATTATCCAACGGCCGGTGCCTGCGTTCACTTTCCTAGCATAAGCACCGCACCTTTGAATTTCTTCAGGGCATCATTCAGTTTTTCATGAGACGTGTTATTCTGCTTGCACCTATAGGGCCATACTTCTGGCAGTGAACATGTTACATGTGCTAAATTACATACCAGTGCACATATAGTTAATATGCTTTAGTTTTGTCCTAAGTAGTATTACTGTACTTCCTAGATATCACTGCCTACTATTTTACTTCTTGAATGCTATATTTATGATAATGGTGTTGTTTTGATGCCACATGTTGGTTCCATCAGACTGCTTAATGTTCTCTATGCTTAATTACACATCGGCAAACTAACATGTGGTTCCGCTGCTTTTTGTTCGTTTTACCCTACATTTTCTGATGCTAGCTATTACATCACTGCTCCGAGCCTCTGTTCATTACTTGTTTGTGTGTTCTTGATCTTCCCAAGTTGCATGACTAATTTGATGCTTCTATTAATTATGGAGCTGCCAATCCCATCAAGCAAAATATTTGTTCTTTTGGGGCTGGCACCTCGAACAAGCATAAAAATAGAGGGATGCAGATATATTGTCGTGTATGCACACATCCTTCTTTCATTAGTTTAGATGAACCACTGATGATCAATTCGGACCAGTGCATGTGATTAAAATTAATTTTACCTAAATAGAGGGTGCAGAACAAAACTACAACAACTAGATTTGCAACCACGGGATGCTGACGATATCTTCAAAGAACATTGCAACAGCAGCGAGGCTTCACAGCAACATATGGTAAGCCAGTGTGTTTTAGTACATGTGAAATGTAATTCGAGTGGGCTGCTTTCTTGGCTTGTCCCCTCAACCTGTAATCCTACCGAATTACAAATGGTTCAGTTGTCTGCTTTGCTATATTTCTTGATTCGAATGCTTGTTTGTTGTTACGCTATACCTGTTGGCCAATATGTCAGCAGTGCCTAATCTACTATCGTAAAGAAATGCATGCCTATTACATTTGATTCCTTAACTTTTCCTCTCAACTTCATCACAAGACTGTCTTCGTAGTTTATATGAGGCCACACTGTTAAGTACTTCTCAGATTATTTCAACTGCTTAGATGCCTTGGTAACTTAAATATAGCGGTGGTACACTTCCTTTCAACTGGGTCCCGTTTAATCCCGATTAAAGTCCACTAGTGGTATGATAGTTCAAAAGAGTTTTTGTTTTTTGAGGAAAATGAACTAGGGAGGTAGCAAAAACTAACTAGATGGGACTGGCGGATGTCGTTTATTTGCCACTTACATCCCTGGTTTCATCTTTACCATTTTAATTTCTTTTCGGCTGATGCTGCTTCGAACCATTTAAATATAGTTTGCCATGCTCGGCAATAATTTGTCCGTCATTTACCATGTAAGCTTACTGCCTGGATCATACGATAACTATCTCTTACTTATGTCCAGCGGAAACCTTTCAGGATGCCGTTCACACTAGGACACAATGTACAACCCCAGAATCTATTTGTGGAAGCAGTGGGCCATCCATGTTACCAGATGGTAGCAATTCAGAGGCAACACCGCCAGAGAGCAGTCTGAGCAGAGATATTATAGTGCTTGAGGCTCTAGTAGAGGCAGAAAGAGATGGTGTGGCTGCCATGAATGAGGTAATCTTTATGTTGAGGCTGGAAATTACGGAATTAGCGGCACGCATTATGCAAGCAACCCAAGAATTGGAGGAAGTAAGAATGTTGCATTTGAAGACGGAGGAGGTCCTGCTATTTCTGCTATCTGAAGCCTAAGGTAATCCCGATTCTTCTTTAGATACCAGTTGAAATTGTCATTAGATTATTGTACTTGCATGTTGTGTCATGTCTCTGAATGGATTATGTTGCAAGACCCCCTATATTGTCCATGTGTTGTAATGATCTGAATTTTTTAGGCGAGGTAATCCTCAGTACTTGTATGATTGACATAAGGTGAACTGTTTTTCGTGTGAGCATATTGTATTGGATGAAATAATTGTTTGACTCAGAGTGTATCCAATGTACTGAATTTGAAGATCACGACATTTCTAAATCATAATCATATATAAAGGTGGAGTAAATCTTTGTTGTGGTTTTGAAGAAATAAATAACAAAACATAGAATTATCTGTGGATATTCGTAATCGAATACAAATTGGATTTGAATTTAGCTTGCTAGGGCCCAGGGCAAACGTGAATGCTAATTCTCCCAAGTTTTGAACGAAACGGCTAAACACTCACTATAATTTGTGGGCTGCCCGAAGCAAGTGTTTGCGAGAAGGAAATTACTGTCTACCCCTGACACTTGACATCCTTATTGACCAGATTTACAGTGTTGTCGATAGGGGTAGACTAGTAACTTCAATCAGACGTGAAACGACGGCCTCTGAGCCCATTCAGACACGGTGGGCGCCAAACGTGGGCGGCAAAAGACATTTGATTCAAGCTCGTCCGAAAGACATGTGTCTCTTCCTCCATTTCCCCATTCATACACGATGGGCGGCAAAACAAACTCTCCTCGTCCGAAATCGATGTAGGCTAATATTTTAAATAGGGGTAGATGTGTAACTTCCCTCAGACGTGACACAACCGCCCTACCTGTCAGCCCCGTTCATACACCATGGGCGCCAACCATGGGCGGCAAAACACCATCTCCTCACCCGAAATAGTTACCAGCAAATATTTGGGAGATGCGAGATTACCGTCCTATCCCCAACCGACGCGATGTCCGAAATTTTAAACGGGGGATAAGTTTGTAACTTTGCCACATTTCAGAGAAGCGCGTCCCAAAGTTTGAGATCCCCCCTCCCCTCCATTTCCCTATTCATACACCGTCGGCGGCACGACAACCTCCGCACTGCGGCCAGCCTCCTCCGTCCGCCACCCCATCCTCCACCTTGCTGGAGCCGCTACCCCTACTCCATCGTCCACTACAAGAGATGGACGTCTCACAACCATGGCCCTAGACCAGGATCCTTTTATCGCCTCCTCTCGCTTCATCGGTGCCGTCGTCCACCTTGTCGTTGCCGCTCCTATGACCGCCTCGTCCACGGCAACAGGATATATCCCCCGACCCGGACGTCTGCCGTCTAAAGTCTTCTTCCCTACCGTCGACAGCCATCGCACCTGCAGCACCCTCAACGTATCAGCATAGGCCTACACGGCGTCGCAAGAGAGCTGGTACTCTTCCATATGTGCTTAAGTTATTGATCTCACCTGGAAAATAGATCGTAATTTGTTTATTGTACTTTTCTTGTCCGTACCAAATCGTAGTGGCTAGTTGAAAGCAAACATTGGTTGCGAAGTAGCTTTGTCCGATTTGCACCTTCAGATCTGCCATGGCACGGGCACTATACTCGTAAAGCTTATGGTTTCCCCCCTTTATATTCACTACCATCATCATAGGTGCTTCGTGTCGTGCTAGCACTGCTCCTCAAGACCTCAACCCAAAGCTTACGTGTTGAAATACGAATCTGATATGATGCTCATATCACTAAAATAGAGAACTTTTAATTGGTCACCTAATGTTCCTATATTCGTTTGGAAAAGCATGTGCGCCACCCACTGGTCCAGCTAGTTCCACTTTCCTGATTTTTCTCTTGATTCTTAGGGCTTTCCCCTTTTATCTACTCTACTATGATCTGCGTAGGTGCTTTCTGTCGTACTAGCATTACTCCACCCTTCAAGCTAAACAACACAACACTTAGAATTCGAAAGCTTAGTTGTTCAAATATGATTGTGATATGATACAGATATTAGTTAATTGACACATTTAATTAGTTAGCTAAAGGTCCCACTTGAGTTTCCAAATGCATGTCGCGAAATATAGAGAGACAGCACAATTGCATTTCTTTGTCACTTGTTGATTGTACTTTCTTGTCCATACCAAATCTTAGTTGTTATTTCAAAGAAAACATCGGTTGCTAACTACCCTTTGCGCGGTTTGCAGCTTCAGATCTGCCATCCCACTGCCACGGTCAACATTGTACTCATCATGCTTATGGTTTCCCCATTTTATGATGACCACAATCAGCCTACGTGGTTCGTGTCGTAATAGGAATGCTCCACCCATCGAGCTAAACAAGCTTAGTTGTACAAATTCATATATGATATTATTGCTGATATTAGTAAAACTGAGAGATGTTTAATTGGTTAGCTAAATGTTCCTACTTTAGTTTCGAAATGCATGTGAGCCACATATGGAGAGACCGGAAAGAATAGTATTTCTCTGTGTGCTCTGGTTCATCATGGGTGGCCAGCCGACATTGTATTGAAAGACTTATAATATCTTCAATCTGCTTGCTCTTCTGCTCTTCTTTAAGATGATACTCTTCTCTTGCGGTCAACTGGTCAGGTTGAGTTGTTCTCCGTTAGTATATTTTGAATCTGCCAGGTCAAGTCGACTTGTTCTTCTTTACTATATGTTGAAGCTGTCATCTGCGAAGTGTCATCACTTCTGGAGCTCTCATATTTTGAGTAGTAGGCCACATTATATTAATGCACACAACAAATTACAGTATGCATGGCATCTCTTAAAAGAATTGCAGAGATAGCACAAAGGGGTTTACAGGGAGGCAGTATTGGATTAGAATCACTTCTGCATTACAAAGAAAATCTCACTTGTTTTTATGTTTTCATGCATGTCAGATATTGAACATTATCAAAATGAATATGAGAATGGGCGCATGAGAGGAATATTGCGGAACGATCCACTGGCTAACAAACTTGGCATGGTGGAGGATGGCCTATCTTATTCACCCATCAAGGTGCTTGCTCTAACTTTGCAAAGTTGTATTGGTCGCACATA
Organism: Triticum dicoccoides; assembly: GCF_002162155.2. NCBI lineage: Eukaryota > Viridiplantae > Streptophyta > Magnoliopsida > Poales > Poaceae > Triticum > Triticum dicoccoides. The sequence goes on from NC_041389.1 coordinate 128,612,777, forward strand.
TTTTGCATCTGACCTCTTGCATTACTTCTACTTTGTTACACCATCTGCTTAGTTTAAGCATCATATATGAGTATATGCCATACCTATCCATTTTCTGTACCTATTCCATGTGTCGTCACACTATGTTTTTCCAGTCAAATGTTGTTCTTTCGTAATAGATGTCCAAAAGGAAGAGGGTGAGTGCAGATCCTCAAGGAGTACAAACTAGGTATTTGGAAAAGGTAGTGATACCTGTTAAATCAGATAGATCAGCAGTCACAGAAAACACAGGCCCAACTGTACCACACTTTACCCCTACTCCAGTGGCCAAACCCCTATTAGAACTGTTGGGAGCCCAGCGCCAGGTACTATCTATGATATGAATTAAAAATTTGAACTCCTAAATTTCTGCTTGTGCCTTACCTTCTCTCTTGTATGAAAACTAATTTCAGATGAATCTCCTTGCTCAAAGGATCATACGATCTCAAAACAATACTGGGCTCTGCATTGCTCTCGTCAGTACCTCTCTCCCTTTTGCCTTGTAACGTTGTACTTTATTAATTGCTATTTGATTATGTATCATCAGTCTGCACCTGAGCTTCATTATCCTCTGTTTCTTCCAATATTATTTGATCTATATTTACTCTTTGCAAGATGTAGAATAATGGCAGCGCTCATAAAGAATTTTCTTTGGGGAATTTATTGAATTATCCTTCCATCAACATGGAGAAGGGCTTTGTCCAGCCCGTGTTAACATGCAATGTAAGTTCATCCTTCTCAAGCCTTCAAACTTTGTTCTAGTATAGATTTGGATAGGCATCATTTCCTCCACTGTTGTTTGCTTTGATGTTTACATCTGATTAGATGTTTGCAACAACTACCAGTTTCAAATTGTAGTTGTAAAAACATGTTCCTTATGCAGAACAGATCCATTTATTTGCTTATATAATTGTGAAACCTGTTACGTGTCTCCTTGTTTCTTTTTCAGAGTCGTATCTCTTGCGCCAGGCAGAACTTCAGGGAAGATAGTGAGCCAAACCATCTTGAGGACAGTGACATGACCCCAAGGTCCTCTCTTGATGAAGACAGTGAGTTGAAGCTACTCACCAACAGGTGTGAGACAACCTCTGTGCAGTCGCTGCCTCAATCAGTTCGACTTCTTCAGTCTCAACTTAAAGCGGAACGGCTTGCTTCAGCTCAGCTCTGACTTGAAGTCAAAGATGTAATAAAGATTCCAGAGGACTGCCTTGCGCACCATCATGCCATACAGCTACGGGTGATGCATCTATCATTGACACAACTGAGGTCTAATCAGCTTGTTTGGCTGTTTGGGGGGCCTGACCTGGCCAGGCCTAGTGCCTTCTGAACTGCTCTCAGTTTTGTATATTCTTTTGTCGCCCGCGTTTATTTGCACTGGTGGCGAACTTTGATGCCCAGTGGATGTAATATGTGTGATAGCCATGATAGCCTAGCGTAAGTTGCTTGCTTATTTATTTCCTTGTTGTCTTGTTTATTTGTTTGCTTGTAGTCATTGCAGTTCTTTTTCCGCGGTTTGTAGTGGCTGCAATAACCTATTTTTCAAAACTAGGCCACAATAACCATGGGCTAATATTTACTGTAGTGACACTGGCCTCCTACGGGCCGTAGAAACAGTGGGCCTTCTATGGGCCGTAGAAACAGTGGGCCTTCTACGGGTCGTAGAAACAATGGGCCTTCTACGGCCGTAGAAATAATGGGCCTTCTATGGGCCGTATCATCAATGGGCCTTATATGGGTCGTATGATCGATTGGCCAAACATGGGCCAATAACAGGCTGCATTATGGCCGTAAACGGGCTAGAGTTGGAATCGTCCGTTCATGGGCCGACCATAACGGGCCATCCTTAATAGGCCGTATTTGATGACGCTATGAAAATGGCCCAACGTATTAACGGACCACAAATGGGCCGACTGTAACCACGGGCTGAATTTGACCCACAAGCAGAAAATGACAGTAACGGGCCGTAAGTAAACGAATGCTGAAATGAGCCCAAGAATAAATGGGCTCTTAGAAGGCCGAAAGATAACATGGGCTGGAAACGGGCCGTTAATGGGTATAAAGTGATACACTGTTCATTACGGGCCAGTTTCACCACGGGCCGTTAATGGGTGTAAAGTGATACACTGTTCCTTACGGGCCAGTTTCACCGCGGGCCGTTAATGGGCCAAGAGTTACAAAGGGCCTCATATGGGCCAAAAGACGTCATGGCCAGAAGTGAAAATGGTCTGGAATCATATTGGATGGCCCATATGATGCTACTGGGCCTAATTCGGATAGGGCGTAACGGGCCTTGGGTTAGCGGGCTGTAAATGGGCTATATGCGAACAGGCCGTTAACAGGCTTTCCATGGGTCGGCCCGCCACCTTTTGACCAAGTCAAACGGGCCGGCCTTTTCACAGGAATGGGCCACTGTTGGGCTGTGCCACGTGTCAACGTACCATAGGTGCCTTTTGTCCAATGAGTGGATGACATCTGTCCCAACGATGAGTCGACACGTGTTTCCTCCAGCCAATGATGATTTTACACGTGGAAAATCCCCATTGGTCGGGGCTGTTAACGGGTTATCGGATCCAAAACCCTACCCGATAGCTTAACAGTGTTCCGTTATGGTGGATGCCACGTGTCGGTCACCCTTGACGAAAGCACTTCTGTGACACGCGATTTATCGTCATGGAAGTGGACACTTCCGTGATGATAATTTTGGCAATGTCATGGAACACTTCTACGACAACACAGGTATGACTGTCTTGATTCTATCATAAAATCGTCATGGATGTACATGCAACGCGACCTACTGTGACAAACACGTATCATCACGAAAGTGTATTTTTTTGTAGTGCTACTTGGACTCCTGGTCCAAGTAGGATTCGCCCCCCCCCCCTTCCTATTCCAACTAGGAGAAGGAGGGAGGGGGAAATAGGGGAGAAGGAAGGAGGGGGCGCCACCCTCCTAGTCCATTTCGGACCATCCCATGTGGGGGCGCGCGGCCACCCCTTGAGGCCCTTCTCTCCTTTCCCCTAAAGCCCATTAAGGCCCATTACTCTCCCGGAGGGTTCCGGTAACCTCCCGGTACTCCGGAAAATACCCGAACTTCTCCGGAACCATTCCGATGTCCGAATATAGCCTTCCAATATATCAATCTTTATGTCTCGACCATTTCGAGACTCCTCATCACGTCCGTGATCTCATCTGGAACTCCGAACAAACTTCGGTCATCAAAACACATAACTCATAATACAAATCGTCATCGAACGTTAAGCGTGCGGACCCTACGGGTTTGAGAACTATGTAGACATGATTGAGACACATCTCCGATCAATAACCAATAGCGGAACCTGGATGCTCAAATTGGCTCCTACATATTCTACGAAGATCTTTATCGGTCAAACCGCATAACAACATACGTTGTTCCCTTTGTCATCGGTATGTTACTTGCCCGAGATTCGATCGTCTGTATCATCATACCTAGTTCAATCTCGTTACCGGCAAGTCTCTTTACTCGTTTCATAATACTTCATCCCGCAACTAACTCATTAGTCACATTGCTTGCAAGGCTTATAGTGATGAACATTACCGAGAGGGCCCAGAGATACCTCTCCGAAACACGGAGTGACAAATCCTAATCTTGATCTATGCCAACCCAAAAAACACCTTTGGAGACACCTGTAGAGCATCTTTATAATCACCCATTTACGTTGTGACGTTTGATACCACACAAGGTGTTCCTCCGGTATTCGGGAGTTGCATAATCTCATAGTCTGAGGAACATGTATAAGTCATGAAGAAAGCAGTAGCAATGAAACTGTAACGATCATAATGTTAAGCTAACGGATGGGTCATGTCCATCACATCATTCTCCTAATGATGTGATCCCGTTCATCAAATCACAACACATGTCTATGGTTAGGAAACATAACTATCTTTGATTAACAAGCTAGTCTAGTAGGGGCATACTAGGGACACTATGTTTTGTCTATGTATTCATTGATGTACTAAGTTTCCGGTTATTACAATTCTATCATGAATAATAAACATTTATCATGATATAAGGAAATAAATAATAACTTTATTATTGCCTCTAGGGCATATTTCCTTCAATATTAATCAAGCATAAAAGAGTCCAGAGAAAACTCAAATAATATTCATGGATAATATGATCATAAACTCACAATTCATTGGACCCCAACAAGCACGCAACAAAAGAGAATGAAATCAGATAGAACTCCAAGAACATCAAGGAGAACATTGTATTGAAGAACATCGAGAGAGAAGAAGCCATCTAGCTACTAGCTCTGGACCCGTATGTGTTGGGGAACATTGCATGGAAAACAAAACATTTACTATGCGCATGCAAGATCTATCCATGGAGATGCATAGCAACAAGAGGGAATAGTGTGTCTATGTACCCTCGTAGACCATAAGCGGAAGCGTTTAGTAACGCGGTTGATGTAGTCGAACTTCTTCGCGATCCAACCAATCAAGTACCGAACGTACGGCACCTCCGTTCAGCACACATTCAGCTCGGTGACGTCCTCGCCTTCTTGATGCAGCAAGACAGTAAAGTAGTGGATGAGTTCCGGCAGCATGACGGTGTGGTGATGGTGATGGTGAAGCTATCTCCGTAGGGCTTCGCCTAAGCACTACGAAAATATGACCGAGGGTGTAAACGGTGGAGGGGGGCGTCGCACACGGCTAAGAGATTGTCATGGTTATGTGTGGCGCACCCTCCCACATATATATAGGTGGGAGAGAGGGGACCAGCCAGGAGGTGCCCCAAGTAGGTATGAATCCTACTTGGGATATCGCCCCCCCTCCCTTCCTAATTTGCCGGAGAGGGGAAGGAAAGGGGGATAGGAAAGGAAGGGGGAGGCTGACTCCCCCCTTTCCTTCTCTCCCCAAGGATTGCGGCCTAGAAGGGGCGTGCCAGCCCCTTGTGGGCTGGTGTGTTCCCCCCTTTTGGCCCATATGGCCCATTAACCTCCCGGGGTTGTGAGAACCCCTTTCGGTGACATGATTTCTATCTGGTACATCCTGAAACTCTTTCGGTGTCCAAATATCATCGTCATATATATCCATATTTACCTCTGGACCATTCCGGAGCTCCTCGTCATGTCCGTGATCTCATCTGGGACTCCGAACAACATTCGGTCACCAAATCATATATATCATATAACACTATATCGTCAACGAATGTTAAGCGTGCGGAGCCTATGGGTTTGAGAACTATGTAAACATGGCCAAGGCACCTCTCGGTCAATAACCAATAGCAGAACCTGGATGCCCATATTGGCTCCTACATATTCTACAAAGATCTTTATCGGTCGAATCTTATGACAACATACATAACTCCCTTTGTCCATCGGTATGCTACTTGCCCGAGATTCAATCATCGGTATCTTCATACCTAGTTCAATCTTGTTACCGGCAAGTCTCTTTACTCGTTCGTAATACATCATCTTGCAACTAACTCCTTAGTCACTTTGCTTGCAAGGCTTCTTATGATGTGTAATACCTAGAGGGCCCAGAGATACCTCTCCGATACTCGGAGTGACAAATCATAATCTCGATCTGTGCAAACTCAACAAACACCTTCGGAGATACCTGTAGAGCATCTTTATTATCACCCAGTTACGTTGCGACGTTTGATAACACATAAGGTATTCCTCCAGTATCCGGGAGTTGCATAATCTCATAGTCGAAGGAATATGTATTTGTCATCAAGAAAGCAATAGCAATAAACTGAATGATCAATATGCTAAGCTAACGGATTGGTCTTGTCCATCACATTATTGTCCTAATGGTGTAATCCCGTTATCAAATGGCAACTCATGTCTATGGTTAGGAAACCTCAACCATCTTTTGATCAATGAGATAGTCTAGTAGAGGCTCACTAGGGACACGATATTTGTTTATGTATCCACACATGTATTTAAGTTTCCGGTCCATACAATTCTAGCATGAATAATAAACCTTTATCATGATTAAGGAAATATAATAATAACAACTTTATTATTGCCTCTAGGGCATATTTCCATTAGTCTCCCACTTGCACTAGAGTCAATCAAATCTAGTTCACATCGCCATGTGATTAACACCCATAGTTCACATCGCCATGTGACTTACACCCAAAGAGTTTAGTAGAGTTAATAATCTAGTTCACATTGCCATGTGATTATGAAAGCACAAGTGCTCCGTGGGTGATTTTGGGAATTAATGTCAACATATCTCTTGTTGGACTAATACCTTTATCTAGTGTATTTCAGATAAGACCAACAATGGAGTGGCATGGACAAGAGGATGTGGAACCCCTTCAAGATGCACTACAAAAAAAGACACATCCGTGACATTTTGGGCCGAACGAAAAAAAATTATGTCTTACATATGACACTTATATGATGATAATTGTGACAAAACCTGGTATCATCATAGATGTGGTGGGCTCCTACTTCTATGACAAAAAACATGACAGAAAATGGGCTTTTCGTCCTGGGCGGGCCGGAGACGCAGCTGATGACATTCTTTGGGCCGTCCATGACGAAAAAAACCATGGTAGAAGTGAGGGCGAGGAAAATTTTGGGGAGTTCCCGGTTACGGTGGGAGGTCGGGGGCCGAGCGATGTGCGTTTCTCTCGTACACGTATGCGCGTGTGTGCGAGGCGTTGGCTCTAACTGAACCTGAGCAAGGCGCTGGGCTCTAACTGAACCCGAGCGATTGCATTGCAGGCTACGCGTTACTGAACCCGAGCGATCGATCGATGGCTGTTAACTGAACCCGATCGAGCGATTCCTTCGCTACTGCTGCTAACTGAAGCCGATCGATTGGATGAACAGTGAGCGTTGGGGGGTGGATGAACAGTGAGCGGTGGCGTTGCCTCTGGATGAACAGGACCCCGTGGTGTGGAGGGGGCTGGATGAACAAGACGACCCCGTGGAGGGCTGGATGAATAGTAGACAGTGGAGGGTGGATGAACAGTAGCCCGTGGAGGGGTGGTTGAACAGGAGCCCGTTGAGAGGGGTGGTTGAACAGTAGCTGGTGGAGTAGCACGTGGTGGAGGCTGGATGAATAGGAGGCCGTGGATGAACAGTCGCAGGTGGAGGCTGGAGGAGGTCGACGGTGGATGAACAGTAGCCCGTGGAGGCTGGAGGAGGTCGACGGTGGAGATGAACAGTATCCCGTGGAGTCCCGTTTTGCGGTATGCCGCACCCCTCCCGATGAACATGACCCCCGTTTCGACCGTAGCGCTCCAAAACAAGTCTGTTTCGTCCGTTTTGCGGTACACCACACCCCTCCCGATCAACAGAACCCTCGTTTCGACCGTAGGAGGTCCGTTTCCTCCGTTTTGCGGTACGCCAGACCCCTCCTGATGAGAAGGATCCCGTTTCGAACGTGGCCGGTCGAACACAACGCTGTTTCCTCCATTCTACGGTACGCCAGGCCTTGTTTCCATCGCCTGTTCCGTCCAAGCCCTCCTGATGAACACGACCACGCATTCCGTTTCGACCCAGCCGGTTGGCTCCCACGCGTCCCGTTGCCTCCCGATGAACACGAAGCATTCCGTTGCCTCCCCATGAACACGACACATTTCGTTGCCTCCCCATGAACACGACACATTCCGTTGCCTCCCCATGAACACGACGACGACGTTGTTTCTCCGTTCCGACCCAGCCATGTTCACGAGCCCTGGTCGTACGTATGCGTGAGTAGGCGTTCGAGACCCCGCCCGTCTATATGTACGTGGCCGTATTTTCTTTCTTGCACCTTGGCCGTTGTACGTACGTGTACATGCTACATGCGTGCCTCTACTATGACACGTGCACGCCTCTACCACGACACGTGCGCGCCTCTACATCGACCAGTATGTACGTACACGTTCGCGACCAGAATGACAATGCTACGTACGCTTCGACCAGGTGGGTCCCAACTGTCAGGCACTTCCTTGCCTGCGAAGATGTAGCTGGTGGGTCCCAGCAGTCAGGGGGCGAATCGTTTTTTTTGCCCGGACGCACTTCCTTGCGTGCGAAGATGTAGCTGGTGGGTCCCAACAGTCAGGGGGAAACGTTTTTTTCGCGAAATACGGTGGCCCATCCGGTGGGTCCCCGCTGTCAGGTGGAGGAATCATTATTTTGCGCGTAATAAGGAGGCACTTCCTTGCTGCGGCCATGGACCCAGCTGTCAGCCTCTCCACGTACAGTCCATGTCCGATGGAAGTCGTTCCTTGACCACGTTGACCACGCCGTGCTGAGAGCACCATGACGGTGGATGACGGTGAGGCCTGGGAAGGGGACGACTCGGAGCCAGGGAAGACGCAGCAGTGGATGCCCACGCGAAGAGGAGTATGAGGGTTCATTGGTTCGGTTGTGGTGTGAGGCTGCTGTCGCCGCAGAATAACAGGGGGTGTGGGTGAGTAGAGGGATGGCCTGGCCAGTGGTGGGAGTAGTAGGGGGCAGTGAGGCCTCCGCCCATCATAGCCGGCCATGGGAGGCAGGAGCACGCGGCACGACCGGCGCTGGTTTGGGCGACTGGAGCAAGAAGACCAGAGGTTGAAGAAGCACTACGGCCGTTGCATGAACATCGTACGGTAACAGGAGCTAGAATCGTTCATATTGACTAAGTTGACAAAGCAATCCGTCCCTGTCAACTTGGTAGGCCCACAAGTCATCCTCCCACTATGCTGGGTTCCAGCTGGCAGGGGGAGTATTCATTTTTTTGTGCGTAATAAGGAGGCACTTCCTTGCGTGCGAAGATAGCTGGTGGGTCCGACATGTCAGCTGGTGGAACATTTTTTTCGCGAAATACAGAGGCCCTTCCGGTGGGTCCCAGATGTCAGGTGGAGGAATTATTATTTTGCGCGTAATAAGGAGGCATTTCCTTGTGTGCCGCCGTGGACCCAGCTGTCAGCCTCTCCACGCATAGTCTACTTCCGTTGGTGTCGTTCGTTGACCACGTTGACCACGCCGCACCGAGCGCATCCAAGGTGGTGGACGACGGTGAGGCCTCGGATAACAACGAGCCGGAGATGGGAAGACGCGGGAGTAGAGTCGCAGACGGAGAGGTGTACGAGGGTTAACTGGTTCTAGTGCGGTCTGGTTCAGCAGTCGGTGGAGAAGAACATGAGGTGTGGAGGGGTGGAGGGATGGCCTGGCCAACGGTGGAGTAGCGCTTCATAGCGAAGCGTGCTAAGCACAGCTGCTAGCAGCAGGAGGCGGGAGGTGGTCCCGGCGGCGTTGGAGGAAGAAGACGAGAGATTAAAGATGGATGTCGGTCGTTGGATGTAAATCCAACGGCAAACATGTCAGAATCATTTGTTCACTAAATTGACAACGACTTGCGTTGGCTTCGACCTATTGGCCCACATTTCAGCCTCCAAAAATGTGGCACGTATTCAACCCATTTTTTCAGAATTTACAGTCTTTTTTTTGCGCGGTAGAATTTACAGTCAATTTGATCTTTTTTTTTGAATTACAGCCATTAGCTGGGCTGGGTGAACAAATAATGTAGCGTCCATGCGGCCCATTTATTTTATTTCCTAAAAAATTACTGGCCATTTGCACTTTCTCGAAATACACGATTTTGTTGGGCTGATTCTAATTATAATGTTGGGTTGGGCCAGCAATGTTATCAAAAAATAAAAAGGGGCTGATCATTTTGTTATAAATATATTTGAATAATAAGTGATATTATTACATTCGTCCTTAAATCTTACCAAGCTTTTGTGCACAATCACTAGGATTTTCGTGCCAGAACAATCCAGGATTTTATTTGTTAAGAAATTATTTTTATAAGTTAATAAGATGTGGGATATTTTTTTTCTTACATATGTAAGTATCTGTTAAATATATGATGACAATCAAAATAATATATAATAACATATAAAATAATTTAAATATATATAATATAGTTAGAAGGGAAACATAAGTTGGACCTGGCGTTCCTATTCTTATATAGAAAAATAGAACAGACCTCTGCATTTTCTTTAAAAAAATACATAAACTGGGCTGCCAAAAATAAAATCTCGGATGGGAGGTCCATAGGCCAGTCGATACATGATGGCCCTAAGAAAATACAAACAGGCATATGGACCTCCCATCCGAGGTCGTGGGCTGCGCATGTTAAAAATGAAAGCCTAGACGGGGCAGCCCAAAACCACGTCCAACGCTTGCAAAAACTTCGTCCCTCATTTTCTCTGTGTTTCGCACACTCGAGATTGTGTGGGCATTTTGACTGTGCATCATATGAAGATGTGCTATGCATGAATGTTGATCAGCATGATGTTAACTGGCTAGTAGTTCCATTTTTGACCATGAATAAAACTTTCAACATGATGTTAACCCTGTTTGAAAAGGCCGTGTTAATATAAATGCTCTGCCTCTGAAAGTTGCAGTTTCTTATTTGAAACTAAAAGTTGTAGTTTCTTATCTAAAACTGAACTTGTAGTTTCTTATCTAAAACTTAAACTTGCAGTTTCTTCTCTGAGAATCACATTGTGTGCACTTTTATACTCCTATGAAACTACATTTTTTAAGTGCTAAAAATAGATCTCTGGAATTCATAAAATACTTCATATGCTCAATACTGCAAATCTGAAATTCAAAAGACATTCATATCTGAAAGTACTCTCAAAATACACAACACAAAACACAATTCACAACCTGCAAATACTGACAACCCTAAACTCCTCCTGACAATTCACAACCTGCCGACTATTGGGCGGGGGGGGGGAGGCAGCCCCCTCCTATTCCATGGCGGCAGACAGCCGCCCCTTGAGACGATGTGAACGGCGAGGGAGACGATGACGGGGAAGCATCGTCGGGCCAACTGTTTTTCTCCTCTTGCAGTTGGGTTCGGTCGACGAAGACTCCACCGGCTCGCTCTGGTAGGACACCCTCACAAACGGCACCCTGTAGATGCTTGATCCTTCAATCTCTGGTGGATGCTCCATCTGGGATCGATACTCCCACCATCGATCCCTCACGATCGGATTCGGTGAATCTGTTTGCTCCATGGCCCAGAGGAGCAGCTCTATGTACTCCGGCGCGACTCCCTCTGGGAGTATCGCCACCTTTTCACTCTGTTGCAGATATTTGGCCATGGATGTCACCGTCGCTGCTAGTTGGTCCTTGTTGTTAGACCAAGACTGTATCTTCAACATCCTAGCTAGCTTCACAGGGTCGCCGTCTGTGATCCTCACATATCAGTTGTACTCCTCCATCGATCTACTTCTCCACAGCACCTTCACTCGCCGGCGGTGGTTTTTGAATGGAAGAGGAGAGGAGCAGCGCTGGTTTTGGATTAGAACGGGAGAGGAGCGATGCTGGTTTTGGACTGGAACAGGGGAGGAGGGGCGGTGGTTTTGAAATGGAAGAGGAGAGGAGCGGCGCTGGATTTAGATTGGAACAGGAGAGGAGCGGCGGTGGTTTAAGAGGAGATGAGCGGAAGAGCGGCCCTGGTCTTGCAAGTATTTTTTTGTTGTTTTGCGTATTTTGGGTCAAAGTTTGACCACGTAATGTATGTGACAAGCAAAATGTGAATGCATGTCACCAAAAATTGTATCGTTTGGTTCGTATCTGAATGTACTTTCAAATTATATTATTTTTGCAACAATAACATATATTTTATGTGCGAAAATCATGCTCAATTATGACCCAGAATAAAAGGGGGACTAGTTAATGTGGGGTCGCTTTCTTAATTAAAGGGTAAAATCATGCTCAATTGGTCCTTGTTGTTAGACCAAGACTGTGTCTTCAACATCCTAGCTAGCTTCACAGGGTCGCCGTCTGTGATCCTCACATATCAGTTGTACTCCTCCATCGATCTACTTCTCCACAGCACCTTCACTCGCCGGCGGTGGTTTTTGAATAGAAGAGGAGAGGAGCAGCGCTGGTTTTGGATTAGAACGGGAGAGGAGCGACGCTGGTTTTGGACTGGAACAGGAGAGGAGGGGTGGTGGTTTTGAAATGGAAGAGGAGAGGAGCGGCGTTGGATTTAGATTGGAACGGGAGAGGAGTGTCGGTGGTTTAAGAGGAGAAGAGCGGAAGAGCGGCGCTGGTCTTGGAAGTATTCTTTTGTTGTTTTGCGTATTTTGGGTCAAAGTTTGACCACGTACCCCATGCAAAATGTGAATGCATGTCACCAAAAATTGTATCGTTTGGTTCATATCTGAATGTACTTACAAATTATATTATTTTTGCAACGTATAACATATATTTTATGTGCGAAAATCATGGTCAATTATGACCCAGAATAAAAGGGAGACTAGTTAATGTGGGGTCGCTTTCTTAATTGAAGGGTAAACTGATTTTGATTTTGGTCCAGTCACAGCATGCCGGCCTTCTCGTCCAATCCTAAATCGCTGTTGCACGCTCCTCTCCTTCTTCTCCATTGCAAAACCACCTCCCCTCCTCTCCATCATCTCCATTCCAAAACCACTGTCTCGCATCTCCCTCTTCCGATCTTCTCCATTGCAAAACCACCTCCTCTCCTCTCCATCATCTCCATTCCAAACCACCGCCTCGGCTCTCCCTCTTCTGATCTTCTCCATTGCAAAACCACCTCCTCTCATCTCCATCATCTCCATTC
>NC_041389.1:128625880-128645874 GCF_002162155.2 Triticum dicoccoides
CACCTCTCCCTCTTCTGATCTTCTCCATTGCAAAACCACCTCCTCTCCTCTCCATCATCTCCATTCCAAAACCACTGTCTCGCCTCTCCCTCTTCTGATCTTCTCCATTGCAAAACCACCTCCTCTCCTCTCCATCATCTCCATTCCAAAACCACCGTCTCGCCTCTCCCTCTTCTCTATTGCAAGACCACCCGTCTCTCCTCCCATCTTCCAAAGCTAGCACCGGACCACTCAGAAGGACATCTATGGAGAGGATGCAGCAGCGAATCAGGCAGATCGCCGGCGGTGACCAGGCAAAGTTAGCCAGGTTAAAGGAGATCCTTAGTTGGTTTGACAATGAGTGGGAGATTTCGAGGACAGTGCGGGCCATGTGGCAATGTATGCGAAAGATCAAGACGGCGGCGATGAGGGCGGTGATGTACATGTACTCCTCGGCGGCAGTCACGCCGCAGTCCTCCGAGTTCATCGAGTATCTCCTCTAGGCAATGGAGCAGACAGATTCGCCCGAGGTGATAGTCAGGCGGAGGTGGTGGGCGTACAGGTTGAAAGTCGAGCACCCAGAGGATAACGAATCGATCGAGTATGGTGTGCCGTTCGTGAGGGTGCAGAGCCAGCCGGAGCCACAGGAGTATTCGTTCTCCCACCACAAGAGGAGGCCGGATGGCGCAACGTCGCTCCCTGCCGTTCTCCATGGTTCCCTCGACGCTCGCCACGTTTCAACGGCGGCGGTAGGGTTTAAGGTAAGCTTCGCACTAACCTATTCTTCCACCTGCTCATGCTTACAATGAGTGTGACAGCTAATGAAAATCATGCTTACAATCAGCCTCCGAGTACTACGCCAATCACCCTAAAATAGCTCTAGACCTTTGGGTCAAAGTTGTGACATAGTGTACAAACAAAGAAAAATAGATTGGTGCTTCTTTCAGAAAAGACTACTCCCTAGAAAACTGCCAATATAAGCTACTAGTATTTGGTTAGAGGATTTGCTGCCGAGAAAGATCCGTCCACAAAGAGCGCCACACATCCCACTGGTGGTGGTGGATGCCAATGCGTGCATGCAGCATGGTTGGTGTCGGTAATTTTTACTTGGCACACCTCGCACTCTGCATATATGTCGGTTCCATACGTACATTTGTGCAGTTCCACCAAAATGCAGTTGAATAACCCTGTTTGCACAGATAATGAAAAAGCATGATTACATTATAGTGGCACTAGTTGATGAAACACACAAAATAAATAGAATAAAATATTGTGATAGTATCATAGTATGCCTTGCTGCGAGGGCGAGATGGGCCATGCACGCCTCATACTGGACATCGTCCCAAGTCTCCCAGATACACCTTCTGCCAGTGATGAACATCAGTGTACAGCGGTAGTACAAGGAGGCGCCTTGAGACATTCAAATCTCTATTTTTATACATATCAACTAAAATTAAGCACCCCAGTTTGCAGAAACGCTTAAACATTAACAATGGGACTAGTTGATGAAACACACATTAACAAACAGAAGCACTTTCTTTATCTATATTGGAAATGAAATGATAGAGATGACACTCGCTCTATTTTAACTATATTATTACTTCATTTTATCAGTGACACTAGGGTCGAGCAGGTGGCAAACGAGGTGTACTGTGCGTCGCAAGGATGGAGGCCAGGGGTGCTTAGACTGGGATGATGAAGCTGGCTCTTTCAGTCACCAACATGGATGATTCAATTCATGGGACCTTTTGGTGCAGTTCGCCTAAAATGAAGCAATGTCCCGTGAGCTAGCAGCTTCTTCTTCAAAAAAATTAAGAAAAGGGCTCCAGCCCCGGTTCCATTTCCATCAGAAAACGAAACCCACAAAGCTTCTTCTTCATTAGTTGCAATAAAATTGAGCAACATCAAGGTTGGTTCTGAAGCTCCTGGAATGCTCAACTATAATTTGGATATCATTTGTGTAGTTCAACTAAGATCAAGCGTGAAATGTATATCTCTGTTTGCACAAAAAAGGTGGAAAGGAGGGTGACTAACAAGTGATGAAACATGCATCAAATGAAAAGAAGCATGTTCCTATCTGAATGGCAATCCTACAAGGACAGTACCAATTTCTAAAGCAGTGGCATTGCTAGATATTAGTGTGGGCATTAGGATTAACTATGACAAGCGTTAAATACGACATTACTTTGGGCGCGGGAGAGTAGGCGGACCAGGACAGTTGCATTTCAAACAAAAAGAACCAACTTATCTTAATGGGAAATTTTAGCAGGACATGTAAAGAAGTGCCATTGATTCATATTACTGGAGGCATTACATTGAAAACAACATTGGTTTAACGTGTCCTTACTTTTAATAGTATACTGCTACATTTTACCAGTGGCATTACATAAGAGTGGCTCGGGGCAACAAATATTATAACAGGATATCTGGGTTGGTCCCATTTTTGTTCGGTATAGCCACCTTATATTGTGTGAGGCTAGCAAATCTAGTGTTGGACTTACTCTGTTGACTTGTCCCCCAGTCCCCACTTTCTTTCCTTTTTCAACCAATAGATCGGGTTTATATTGAGTTTCTACTGCGATTCCCTTTGTTTCCCTATTAGACCTAGAGACCAGTTGGATAGCCAGTCTCTGCTACTTTTCGCCCCCATTATTTCCTCTTTCGACCAAGTCCTAGATTTAGGTAACAAATCCTCCCCCACCCCCACCCCCTTTCTTCCTTGTTTGAACCAAGTAGTACTAGATTCGAGTGCATGAACTAGTTTTACCTCTTAAACGTAAAAAAAGGTGGTTTTCGAAGCTGATCGATCCTATCTATGAGGGGGCCTGAGAAATAGTAAAAGATACAAATGCAGCGACGTCAGGAGCTCGGGAAGTAGAGCAAGGCCGGTTTCGAAGGAAGTTATACCTGATGGCCGCCGGGATGTCGCTAGGTGGGCGGTGGGAGGCCGGATCAGCCCACACTACAGCAGCGAGGAAGAAGGAGTCGGAGGCCCTCCCTCGCCAGCGGTGCTTGGGAGAGAACGGCAAGGCAGGCTGATCGGGATGCGCCCAGCAGTGGGTAAGAGCCGTCGCCGAGGACGACCGCGTGAACGTTGCACCTTCTCACCTTCCCGACGGAGAGGATCTGGCTGGATCTATGACCAGGGGTGAGCAGAGAGAGAGAGAGAGAGAGAGTGGCCACCGCTATCGTGTTTAGATCTGGAGAGGCCGAGACAGTGTGAAGAGAGCAACACTAGCAAGAAAGCACGAAGGCTCCTGTCTATATAGTGGAGTAGTACTAGTTTTCTTTTGTCTACCGGAGCCGGCTTGACCTCGTCAATGACTGTCGAGAAGTCTTCATGCACGTGGCCCGGAGGCGCAGTTGTCGTCATTTTGATCTGAAGCGTTGGATTATAACATATAACACGAAAAAATGCCACATGAAAACAAATCATAACCTCACTGCCCAAAGGAGACAACATGAATCCCGACGGACAAACTAGACGAGGAACAAAGCTCAAATTAAAGATAAACTCGTAGAAAAGGGGTCCATCGACAGATGTCCTAATTAACATAGCCGGCTTGACCTAGATGGCAGCCGAGTAGTCACTGTTCGTGCATGTGCCCCCAATGACTAGCCCAACTCAGTTGTCGCTGTTTAACCCTCGTAGTGATCCGAAGCACATGACACCTAATTTTGCGAGATGACAGAAACCTTTTTTAAAATTTCTCACCACAACTACAGCCATGTACAACACAGCCTGCACGATATGTAGACGATAGCCAATCCAGGCGTGTCTGCTGGAGTCTGGTCACATGCATGGACGAACTGATCTTCCATGTCTTGCAGGGATCGTCCAGGCACCAACGTAGTACAACACTTCTCTAGTACTATCGCTCGTCTCCCTCTTCTATTAAGTCACCCGACTTGCGGGGCCGGGGAGTGTGCATATGGTCGGTTCTCAATTGACGTCCCACATGTGTGTGCAAATGCAATATGACGCGCGTTCCATTCGGAGAGCAGCGTGCCAGACCGACCGACCGTCTGGGGTGCGACGCGAACACGACGGGCGTGATGTATACTTCGTACATGTGTACCGCCGTTTTCTAGACGCTTTGCTCCATGGCACGGGCGCAATCCATGGATACAAAAGTAGTATACTGTATACTATTTAAAAGTCGAGGGCGGGGCTTTTCCTGCGCGGTAGGCGGCGGGGCAGTTCTGCCTAGTCAGTTCGATAGAGACGCGAGAAGACCAGGGAGTAGGCTGCTGCAAACGTAGGGCTGTGTGATTTGACAACGAGTTACTGCTGGACAGGTGGGGCCATGTGATTTGACTTGCCATTATCATTTTTACTGCGGCGCTACGACCGGCGTGAGCCTCCCGATTCCTGACCACCTCCATAAAGGTGCCTCTCCCAATGCTCCACCATGTAGTAGAGGCCGGCTCTTGCATGAGAACCCACTTCTCCACTTTTTCCTTGCCTCTCTTTCCTCCACATATGCAAAAATGCCATGTAAAGCGCACTATTGTACTTACTTTTACTTGCTCCTACAGGTGCTAAGCTTGCCACATAGGCATAAAGTCTGATGTGGCAAGTTAATCAAGAAGAGAGAGACTAGTTTGGTGACCCAAGGAAGAAACGGTGCTAAGCGCGTGTACCTAGGTGAAAAGACAATTTTGAGTCGCTAATTAAATGAAGCAAACTTAGCAACACCATTTCATTGGAAGAGGTCACTCCTTGGCTAACCTTGTAGTATGAGTGACTAAGTGATGACTATGTATGACATGCCAACATCAGATAGCCTAACGCACTGTGTTAAATCTCAAGGGCGCGACCGCGCGAGCGACGCGACGGTCGTGGTAGGCGCGACCATGATACGGGCTGCTGGCAGCCCTTGGATCTGAGATCAAACAGTTGCATGCTAAGTTGCTGAAAATTTGCAGAATAACGCCATGCAACCGTTCAATCTCAGATCCAAGGGCTCTCGGAAGCCCGTATCATGGAAGAATGGAAAGCCACTACCCTGCCATTCCCACGCTGGCAGTTTGCTCCTACTCGTCCCCGCACATCCTTCAATACTACGACGGTTCGCTCCTAGTCGTCCCGTCCATTCACATTACGGTAGTTCCACTAATCTTAACCCTCCTCCCAAATCCATGGCGTCCCAAATCTCCACGATCGGCGGTGAGTACAAGGTTAGAACCATCACCGGCGATGAGTTCGACGTCATCTACAATCGTTCTTCCATGACGGTGAAAGGATGCCTTTCTCGCTTCAGACGCATGTTCGAAGACTCAGATGATGAGTGGGTCGCTGAGCTAGATGTTGAGTACACCACAGTCCTGGGACGAGAGAAGGATCTAAAGGACAAAGAGAGGAAGAAGCCTGTCATGATCTAAGTTTGCGTGCATTACTTATGCTTGGTCTACCACATATGCCATGCCGACGTTGAGTGCCAGGATTTTAAGAACTTCCTCGAGAGCAACCTAGTCAAATTCGTTACTGTAGACTTTGGTAACGACAAAGAAGTCCTACGTCGGATAGGCCTCGTTGTAGGCAACACCTTCGACCTCCAGAAGAATCGGCTGGTGTCCTCTCGTCAGCCTTCAATGCTGACCCTGGCAGGAGCCATGGTTCATCCTTCGTACAGTAAACTAGAGAAACTCCATACACGTTTCATCGTCAATGCATGGCAGCGGAATGTACTAGATATAGACCACATCCACTACGCTGCAATGGATGGCTACCTTTGCTTCAATATCTACAAGGGTTGGATGAAGAGCAACAGCCAAGTGTGCGGTTCAAGCAAAGAAGTATCGGGCAAGAGGAAGAGGGACAAGGACGAAGTTGAGGACATGGACGAGGACTCCGAGTAAGGTGGCAGTGTTATTGCTCATGGTTGTTCTAATGCAGTGTCTACTGGAATAGTTGCAAAGTTTAATTTCAGGTGTGCTTAATTTAATTCGAGGGGTGTGTTGTGTTGAGCTCCCCAGCACAACTATGTTATGTTTCTTCTTGTTACTTTAACTCTTTAATACGTACATACTAGTATTTCTTACATTTCATCTTTTAGTTGGTATAGTACTACCACTCGTTTCTTCACATTATATACTTACAATATATATGGCCAACATCATATAGCCAGCAGTTTAGTTGTCAAAGAATTTCAGGGTGCTTAGTTTTGTCAAAGAATTCCAGGGTGCTTAGTTTTATTTGAGGGGTGGGTTGTGCTGGACACCATTATTGTGACAAGCCTTTTTAATAGTACCATATGCATAATTTGGCGACGAGTGCTCTCTATATGTACCACCTTTTTTAAAATTTCAAGTTTTGCTCCATGGTGCAATCCATCGATACTACTGTTGTACAAAAGTATACATTTTTAAAAGGCTAGAGGGCGGGGCAGTCTAGCTTGGTCGGTTTCACGAGAGGCGAGGGCCTTTGTGATTTGACGGCTCATTACTGCTGGAAGGCGGGGCCTTGTGATTTGACTGCTCAGATAAAATGCGCCGACGACCTAATCGAGGAGGAGCAAACAACCATGCGGTATACTCAAGTTTTCCACTGGAGTAGTACTGCGACGGAGGAGCACGAAACACGGCAGCCCAGTGCCATATGGCAATAAAAATGATCTAATTTGCTAGTCATCTCATTAGCATTGTTCTATTCATTCCCTCAAAAAAACCATTGTTCTATTCATGCCTCGCAGAGAACGTGACACGTGCGGCGAAACACCCGAAGCAAAAGATGAAACACAGGAGCAAAATAAGAAGGAAGATTATCACCCCAAATGATCTAATTCGCTGCGGAGTCGTAACTGCTTCTTCATCGCCTCCACGACCTCCATTTCCTTGCGCGTCTCCTCCGCCATCTTCTTCATTCTGTCCATGACGCGGGATTTCTCAACGCGAGCCTTCATCATCTGTTCCACGACCGCATTACGTACCTTGACAGCAGCCGGGTGCTCGATGCGGAGCTTCGCCAACTCCTCCTTCTGTTCCATGACGAGGGCCTGCAGCATCTTCATCGAGGAACTACTATTCTCATGTATCTTCTTCCAACTGGTGTTCTTCTCCTTCAACAGGTCGATCTCATGGCAGAGCTTCGCCTTGTCCTCCTGAAGTCGCAGGATTTCGCCAGTCGCCTTCTTCTCCGAGGCAATGCTCTTCTTCAGCAGCATCACCAAGCCGACGGTCAACTCCCCCCGCTGATTGAGCTCAGCGGGCATGTCGTCGAGGCTCTCCTGCAGCAACTCCATCAAGCCTTGGATGCACTCCTTCTGCTTATTGAGGTGCTTCTTGAGCTGATCGGGCATGCCGTCGAGGGATAACGACTCCAGCTTCGCCGGCTCGGCATGTTCACCTCCGCGGATAGGGCGCTCCTCGGAGCCATCTCCTGCCCGTGAGAGATCTTTCGAGGTCTCTGCGTGGTGGCGAGCCCTCTCTTTTTTTCGCAGCCTTGGTTGCCGCTCCCTTGTTACGAGTAGTTCTCGACCTAGAGCTCTGCTTACCGGCCATGGCAACGACGGACGAAGAAGAAGCACTTATGAGGAGGAAAGGTAGAGTAATTTTCGGTTAGGTAGTTCCCCTTTTTATAACCTAAGTACTAGCACTAGTACTAATACCTGCATAGTGGGAACACGTCCAGGTTTGGTACGTACTAGTAGGTGTGAGCAGGCTTTCGAATGTGATGGGAACAAGGTAAAGATTAATTGATGGTTTTGGTTTCGAGGCCCGAAACGGCTCCCGATGAGTTTAGCGGAACATAAATTTCAAGTACTACACTGCTCAAATGCGTAAATATTATGTTACTGTCAAAAATTGGCACAAAATACAAAGGAGACCAATGGAAGTACTACTAGCAACCCACGATTTAACTACTCGCATGCGCGCAGTGGAGTAATAATGTCTTTCTTCCGCCCTCACGTCCACTCAATTTGCATGCGCTGTATTAATTGACCATCAATGAAGTGGACGACTTTACACGCGTCAAATTATCACATGGGGTGGATCTTGGTACAAAATTGCGTCCGCCCGTGTACCCGTGTGTGCGTGCGAGGGAATGAGTGTGTGCGTGGCGTGGGTGCACATCTTCGCTTCGTGCATGTACCGCTAGTATGGCTCAGGGAGGACGAGTACATTCTTCTAGAACCAGCAGCACATCATTGTGATCAATCCACGCAAGGAGGTCGCGACAACGCCTCCACATGTGCCACGTGGCTTCATGAACTGTAAGAGAGACACTGTGCAGCTGCCATTGGTATTCTAATTTACGTGTTTTGCACATACTCGAAGTACTAGTAAGGTACACGTGCATTGCACGCATCAGATTTTGCAACCAAATTATGAATAAATACCACACTATATCATGTAAGCTCTGAGTCATATATGCCTGATTTAGCCCTTCATTTAATTCTTATAGTTCATCTCATTCAAAATCAATTAGTTTTTATAAAAAAGCTAAGAACGCGGGAATAGGAAAAACATGGGATTATAGTGGAATGTCGTCTTGAATCCTACAGGATTGTACGAGTGTTTAATTGTGCATAGAAAAAACGCAGAATTCTTTCAAAGAGGTTTGAGTGGATGGGATGTTTCCTATGAAATCCAATGCAAATGAATCATATGGAAAAATTCATATGGTTTACAATCCTACGAATCAAACAACCAAGATAGGAAAAATTCCTAATGATTAGAATCCTCCAAAATTCCTTTGAGAATCCTTTGAATCAAAGAAGCCCTTAATCTATTTTGTGATTCATGAATTGTGCGTTGTAAAGCATAAAGTAAAAACAAATAATGGCAATTCAACTAGAAAAAAAGTTTGGGCAGTTATGATACGAAAAATTCTAGAACAAAAGAGAACCACTGTTGTTTTGAGGTTTGTGCATTATGCTTAAGTTCAACCATGGAGTCTGCTAGATTGTACATGTGGAAAAATCCGGTGGGGGGCTAGAAGATGGTGCGAGGGGCCGAGTGGAGGGAGACTATGAAGGAATGCACAAGTGCGAGATTGATATTTAGAGAGAGGGGGCGAACACGTGTGCTGTTGCACGCAGTGGCGGAGCCATGAAAAATAAATGAGCTAGGGGGCCAAGCATTGCTAATCCTTTGCGAGGAGGGTCAATTCATGAACTTAAACCATTTTAGCAGCAATTGTCTAATGATCACATTCATATTAGCCTCGATATATAGTGATGTTAGGGGGGGCAGGGCCCTTACTACCCCCTGTCTTCACCATTGTGCACGCGTCTGAGAGATGAAGCGGAAGGCATGGATGATGAGAGGGGGGCGTTGGATATATAATTAATGTGGGTGTATTAGCTATATATGTTAATCCTATATAGAGAGGTATAGATTGCTCGATGTGGACGTGGGAAAGAGGGTGAGACCTCACTGGATATATCGATTGATCGGTTTGTGTGGAAAACTATGAAAGACCTAGCTATATACACACATACATAGAGGAACATCGATCGTTGTGCATGCACGCGTGAGAGATAAAGAATGCCCGGTATGATGGAGAGGGGGGTGTGTGTGGGTGTGTGCCTTCATGGGAGACCGACCTGAAGAAAAAGATTGCATGCGTGCGATGGATAATGCCGACTGGTAGTATGTGTGCATGCATGCACGAGAGAAAGTTAGTGGTACAATTATAAAGGGAAGACTACTGTGTGGGTGTAAAAGAATAGGTGAGGTCATAATCAATGTAAAGTTGAATTCAAATATTTTAAATAAGAGATACTGATGTTTGAAAACCATGCATGCATGAATATAACGGAGATATGCGTGGTGTGGTTTGGAAACGAGCATGTTGTAATGTATACACATTGAACAAGGTCAGACTGATTTGAATTTGAGATACCGATGGCAGACATCATTTGGCCACGTCGCATCCGTGCATGGACACACTATTCTAATTGGAGATGATGGGCGGCTTTCGCATCACATATCTATATCTATACCCCTATATATATAATATTTTATATATTTTTATATTGTGTGCGGGTAACTTTAACTTTGAAAGATGGTTGTTGGATGAGGCGAATCTGATGGTCCAAAGATGGCAAATTTGAGCACTACTGGTCGTTGGATATCATCTAGATTCCACCAGATTTCGCCACATGTATAATCTAAAAGACTCCATGGTTGAACTTAAGCATAATGCACAAACATCAAAACACAAGCACTTCTTATTTGTTCTAGAATCTTCCATATCATAATTGCCCAAATGTTTTTCTACATGATTTGCCATTATTTGTTTTTACTTTATGTCTTACAACGCACAATTCCATGAAGCTTAAAATAGATTAGCTTTCTTATAAAAACTAGATGATTTTGAATGAAATGAACTATAAGAATTAAACGAACATCTACATCATACATATATGACTCAAAGCTTGCATGCTATAATGTGGTATTTATTCATAATTTGGTTGCCAAATCTCATGCGTGCAATGCACGTGTACCTTACTCTAGTCTAAATGGTGTTTGTGTGTCTGTTGTGCGTGTTGAGGTGCAAATTGTCATTTTTTGGGGTACACGTCAAGCTTGTTCTTCCGAAATTTCAAGCCGCACCTTGTTATGCCAAAAATTCAAGCTACCGTCTCTGTCTATCATGCTGCGAAACTCCCGCCTCTTCAACCCGCGCCTTGTTAGCCCAAAATATTTAAGATATATCTTTGTCTCGTTGTGCTCCGACAACTCCCTCCATCTCAACCTGTGCCTTGCTATTCCGAAATTACAACGCGCGCGAAAACTCCCACCTCTTGTGAAATCCCGACACGTGAAATGCTCGTGGTACCCCTGAACCGAAAGAACCGCCTCAAATCGGTGGGGGTACTTTCGTAACTTACCCCATATTTCGGACAAGCGTGTCTCTAAGCCATGGTTCCCCATTGCCATCCCATCCGCCCACCCATTCGTACACCGAGGCCGCGAAAACCCGCGACGAAACCCCACACCCTGCTTCGTCCGCCACCCAGCCGGAGCCTCTTCCCTGAGACGTCATCCACAGCAACACCTCGATGTCCCTCATCCACCGTACCGGATGAGGATCTGTCGTCAATCTCATCGTCCCGCCGGTTCAGCCACCCCGTCCTCCACCTCCAAGGAGCTGCCCCGACGTTCCCCTCGTGTTTCGCGCCACCTCCATTCCCACACCGCTGTCTTCACCTGCACCACCGGAAGAGCATCATCATCACCGTTTCCTCGGATGAAGCTACGGCCTAATCGGCGCCACCAAAGATGGTGTACACTAATCGCCGCATTTTCTTCTTGATTCGATCTCATGGTGCTGCCGGTGCTCGGTCCTGAGCCGACACGGTGCGGTTCCATCCACGGCGGCGTCGCCGGCCACTTCCTCCACGGTGTCGCTCCCTCGGCGGCTACGTCCACATCAGTAGGAGCTGCTGCTGCTTTAGTTCTCGCTCGCGCTGCTGCTCTGCTCTTGCTCTCGGTCCCCTGCCTGGCCTGCTATTGCTATTGCTATTGCTCGCGCTGCTGCTCACGCTCTTGCTCTTGCTTACGATGCTGCTCCAATTTAGCTACACTTAAGTCGACTGAATCGACTTTTGGGTCAGTCGATTTTCAGTGGGTGGTGTGTGTGGGGGGTCACCGGGGTGAAGGAAGAACAAGCCGCAGCGGGGAGGGGGGCTCGCCGGAGAGGTAACCCACTATCTATCTTAGGGTTCAGGATGGGGGCGGTGGTCGCCGGCGGTGGCGGGGCGGTGGCGTGGGGATCGCCGGAGAAAATGCTCGGTGCGAGGGGGCCTAGAGGGATGGCCTGGGTGGCGGCGGACCGGCGGTGGGGAGGGTTTTCGGGGCGGGCGGGGCGGCACACCGCCGGCCGCGGGCGGCGGGGGGCTACTATTTGGCCGGTGGTGGCTGGCGGCTCAGGGGGGTGCTGGTTGAATATGAACCGCAGTCCCTTGATTTCGTATCCAACGGCTGCAAAATCGACTTACCAAAGATGAAAAAGTCAGTCGACCGACATGTAGCCTCACCTTGCTAGTGCGTTTAGTTTCGACAGCAAAATTCAGTTTCGACAGCAAAATTCAGTTTCGACAGTTAAGTTCAGTTTCGACAGTTAAGTTTAGTTTCGACAGTTAAGTTCAGTTTCGACAGTTAAGTTCAGAGATGAGCGGCTGATGTATTTTACATCTAGCACTTTGTGGTTATGTATATTACGTCATGTATTGGAGATGCTATTAGAATTCCACTCAGGTTAACATTGTTCGTTGTCTCTCTTGTCCTGCTTCAGCCTCAGCGTCGTACAACTCACCGGAGCTGCTCCAACGATGAAACCCTCCATCACAGCGGAGCAGTACCTCGGGCTCCATCTCCAGACGCCTAGATCTTCTTCCCCTCCTCCGACAGCCAAGTCAGTCGGAGCATCCTCACCGGCCAACCCAATCACGCTGAGATCGACATGGCTTCGCCAAAGAGGTTGTACACTTGTTGCATCTCTTTTTTACTCTACATGTTATATATATTGTCCACTGAGCACTCGTATTAACAGGAAATACGATTATTTTATCCTACTATATGACAAGCAGTGAGGTACCAAGCAACTTAGCTATCTGCGTGTTTGAGTTGTGCATTTGTCGATGGGCCTGGGAGTTGAGCTAGTATGGCAGTGGCCTGGGTCCAAAGTAATAGAAGTAGCACAAAAACATTTTTTTAGTGTAGGATTTTCCTTGCTCAAGCCTGCCTACTAGAATCGCCAGTTCTTGAAAGGAAAAGTGAATGAAAGACATAGAAATTGGAAAGTTTCCTATGGTACTACTTTTCATGAATTTGGTGCAAAGGAATGGAGCAAAGAAAAATTGTAGGATCTGTTCCTTTAGTGTCTCCTTGAAAGAAAAACCGTAGGAATTCTAATTTCCACTTCTCCTCCTTTTCATATTCCTATTCATCAAGCACAAGACTAAGAGATAGTAGCATAATAGCATTATAACTGTACATTTTCTTGTGGTTTGACTTAATCTCACCATGCTTTTTTGCATCCTGTGATCTTCGAATTATTGTTAACCAAACACTCACATTGGCAGAAATCCTGTTTTTTAAAATTCTCTGTTTTGCACGTGCATTCCTATCCTATTCTTGTCTATTTCCTATCCCTGCATTGTTAGAATCCTCAAATTCAAACATGCCCTTACTCAATTACTTTTGTTACAGATATGTGTCAAAGAAAACCTTGTGTGGTTTGTCCTGCTCCTGTAGCGCTGTGTTCCACCCCAGCTCAGCTGCTCCAACGACGGAAAGGGTCACTGTCGTGGAATTAACACGTCAGATGTCCTTAGTGTCAGGACTTAGTCGCTAGGCCAACGCATCTATGTGGTAGCTTGAGAGGGGTTGATCGGGACAAGAGACGCAATACGCAAGACAAGGATTTAGACAGCTTCGGGCCCCAGGAAACATCATCCGGTAATAACCCTACATGCTGTTTGTGGCTAGCTAGGTCTCATTATGCTCATGAGAGGAGTCGCCATAAGCCGGCTCCCCCTTTGTGTCTAGCCCTAGAGATTGTTCTTGTTGCCTCCCTCCTTTGGGGAGCCCTCCCCTCCTTATATAAGTTAGAGGGGCGGGTTACATGTGGAGTCCAAATAGGATTAGGACTAGCCTATCTTGTACTACAAGCCGGATACAAGTCTAGGTCTTGATTCCTTGTAAGGGAGATATTCCTCACGCCTTTCCTCTTAAGCCGGCCTATCATAACGTAAGCCGGCCTTCTGGGCCTTGAGCCTCCTGGGCCCCCGGGTCTTGTCGCTCCTCTGATCCGCTTGCTAGGTCACCCATAAGTCGCCAGGATCGGGCGGGTCACTTAGTGTGTCGTCCAGTCAGGGCGGGTCATTAGTGAGTCGCCAAGTCCGGTCGGGTTATACTTCCGGCCGGGTTACACCGGGGGCATATCCCCGACATTAGCCCCCAAGTTTAGCTTGGATTTATCCATGGTAAACTTATGCTGCAAAATAAACACAAGAACAAATTTGACCAGTTGTGCTTCGGATTAAGAATTCTTGTAAACCGGCCCCTGAACATCCTTAAGTCCTTGTTATTTCCTTCTTCTAGAAAAATCCGGGTCAATAGACCAGCTTCACAATCAATTTGCTTGTAGAAGAAATATTGTAAACAAATAATCCATTTGAGTCGGCTTCCAAAGCGCCGGCTTAAGAAATATTGGTCTTGAAATACTCATCTGATATTCAGCCGGTTTGAAAATATAGAACTTGCCGATCTATGATTTCCAAAATCACCGGGCTATAAAGACTGATAATTCTTGGTCATGATTGTTTCCAACGCTGGTTCATGATTGTTACCGATGCCGGCTCATGATTATTGATGACGCCGGGTTATGATTGTTGCAGACACCGGGTCATAATGATTGGTGATGCCGGGTCAATCTGGTTTGCTCAAAACTGAAAATTGGAAGATATTTCTCCCTTATATCCATATTACCTGTAGCCCCCAAGTGTCGGGTTGTCATGCTTGCAGCAACCTGGGACTTGAAACTGCCTTATGCTCATAAAAACTTCAACCAGTGTAGCCCCCAAGGGTCGGGTCATTATGCAATAATGAGCAGGGACTTTATAGATATAACCATGTAAACTTGAACAACAATGTGTAGCCCCCAAGGGCCGGCTTAGTAAGATAATACTGAGCTGGGACTTTATATATACTTCATTGAAAATAATATCATATGATGTAACCCTCACCATGGGGCTCGAACCCATGTCCATAAGGTTAAGAGCTTTGTACTCTACCAACCGAGTAGTGGACCTTTCAATATAATGTATTAAGACTTGTGTACCTTGAATTGTTGATAGGAGCAATTGGTAGCCCCCAAGGGCAGGCTCATTACGATGTGATGAGTCGGGTCTTCAATAAGGTGAGAAAACAATGACTTTGCATTAGACCCCAAGTGTCATGGTGCATGCTTGCAGCAACATGAGACTTGTGTATTTGATATAATTTCAACTGAAATAATGTAGCCCCCAAGTGCCCGGTCGTAAGCCTGCAGCGACTCGGGACTATTCCTTCCATTGTAGAATAAATCATATCCATTGATAAAATAATAGCCATTGCGCTGAAGCGACTTTGAAAACCTCAATCATAACACTGGTTATTGATAATCACAATAGAAATCCAGCCATATTGGCTATTTAAGATTTGAACAATATAATCCGGTATGAAAATCTCAATCATTCAATATCATCATGAAAATCCAGCCAGTTTTGGCTATTAAAGATTTGAATACCTCATCGGTTGACAAGTAAATACGGAGTTTAAATACCTGGCGGCTCTTGGCCGATGCGCATTCATTGTAACCCGGTGGCGTATAGCCTTTGAGAAAATCAAGAATTAATAACCCTTTTGAGACATCAATTTCAATCTTTGATGATGAGCTTGAACTTGATCATTTATGTAAGCCATAGCTCTGTAGATCCTGCACAGAGTTTAAACAACATATGCCCTGGTGACTTAATGTTAAAAGCCAGGGCGGGTAACCACCCAAATATAGTCTTATCCTGCACACAAGTAGATCATAAGATCCCTATGATCCTTTGAATGATACCGCCGGTTTATGTGACCCGGATAGTGAAGTTGATAACTCAAGTCTGTAAGAGCTGGCACATATGATATTTGTGACAACTCAAATGCTTGCAATTGTATAAAAATAGATAAAAATTTTGAGGCTTCTGATTCGAATACGGTCAGTAAACCGTTCCAAAAGGGTTTAAGCTAAGATTCAAATACGATCATATAGCCCCCAGTGGCTTTGGTGATGCCGATCAAGTGGGTATCGATAGCTATGTTCTCTTTGGTTCGAATACGACCTATGTTTGAGCAGGAAGCCCCCAAATGACCACTTTGATATTGAATTTGTACTGCCGGTTTACATGACCTGTGTAATAAGGGTGATAACCCAATCCTTAGAAGCCAATGCCTCCATATGAATGATGGTTGTCATAAGCTGGCGACTTATAGTCAAAAGTCAAGCTGGATTAATCATAAAACACTTATATACTTTTGAGATATAATCCCCAAAAGGTCTAAAGTTATGTAATTGTGGCTGCAATAAACTTTACCCGAGATAGAATAAAACTTTTTGAGGCTTCTGATTCGGATACGATCAGTAAACCGTTCCAAAGGGGTTAAGCTAAGATTCGAATACGATCATATAGCCCCCAGTGGCTTTGGCGATGCCGATCAAGTGGGTATCGACAGCTATGTTCTCTTTGGTTCGAATACGACCTATGTTTGAACAGGAAGCCCCCAAGTGATCATAAGATTTGTTTAATGACGCTGATTTGTATACGATCCACATCAGACCCAAAGGGGTTAAGCTATGATTCAAATATGATTGAGAAGCCCCCAAGTGGGTTTGGCAGTACGCCGATCAAGCGGGTTTCGACAGCTATGTTCTCTTTGGTTCAGATACGACCTATGTTTGAACAGGAAGCCCCTAAGTGATCATAATAAGATAAGCCATACGGCAGGATACCTATGTTTAAACCGCGCATCATGGCAGCAAGTTCTTTTTGGCACCCTGTAATCTTTCTCAGAACTCGAACTTGCGAGAGATTAATTCTTTTTTGAACCGGAACTTTAAACCGGATATTGAGATCTCAAAAGCTTTGTAAGGGACAAATTTACCTTGATCCGGATGTTGAACCAGTTTTGAGGGCTTCAAAGCTTTGCGGGAGAGAGATGTCTCTTGAGCTGTATTTTAAACCGGAATCTTCATTTTGAACTGGAAATTTTTCTAACGACTTTAAAATATTCGTCAATAAAGCAGTCTGGCCAATAAAGCAGTAGCCTCCAGGGCCGGGTTATCTTCCCTTCACTAACCCGGAATTCTTGAATTCATTGAACCCGGCTGATTTTGCCAAGCCATACCATTCTATCCCCCGAGTCTCAAGATGACTCGAAGAGTTGGCTTGAGATTCTCCATATTTGACCATAGCAGAAGGTGTATATCACTAGCGTTGATAACGCGATGCGAATCCACAGAAGGTTGAGGTGACTGCGGCAGGTTATAAATGATCCCATATGAACTGTGTCAGCAACTCGGCCAATGGTTCCTTCCAACTGGTTGTTTGAAGTTTAAACAGACTGCAGTGGTGGCGACTTGTGCGCATGTCCAATGAGCCATCCAGTGCAGACGGCGGCTGATAATACATGATAAATTGCCTCTAATTTGTTGGAAGAAAACCGGGCTTCCCAAGTAGTGACTTGCTCATACTCAATAAACAACTCATGCAGACAGGTGCGGCCCGATGTGTTGATGTAGACCAGGCCACGAGAGACAGACGATAAAGACAACCGCAACATCTGAGGCGGCACAGACAGATAAACCAGCCGTGGCGTTGTAAGTCGGTGCGGACGGGCAAGTTGTCCTCCTTGTTATAAGCCAGCGTGGTCGCGAGAGACGGCCACAGCGTTGTAAGCCGGCACGATCGCGAGAGACGGCCACAGCCTTGTAAGCCGGCGTGGTCGCGAGAGACAGCCACGGCGTTGTAAGCCGGTGCGGTCGCGAGAGACGGCCACGGCGTTGTAACCCGGTGCGGGAGTCCGTTGAGTAACAACGACCACCTGTGCCAAAAGATGTTGGTGTGTCTCCACCTCCACGGTATAATATCACTTTTTGTCATAAATAATTGCCCTGCATAAACAATATTGCAGACCAAGGCAAAGATAAACTTGTTCTTTGACAAAACTAACATGTGATAATAAAACAAACTTGGATGGGTATCACCTGATTTGTTTAGGCCGAAAATAATCCACCATGAAATTGATGATCCCTAGGTGAAACCGAAATCCCTCACGGGTGAATCGGCCGCCGGAACAAATAGATAAACCGGCCATGGCGTTTGTAAGCCGGTGCGGACGAGCAAGTTGTCATCCACGTTGTAAGCCGGTGAGGACGCGTGAACCGGCCGCGAGGGCGGACAGGTGAGACGTCTGTGGCGTCGTAAGGTGGTGCTGACGGGCGAGCCGGTCGGTGCGTTGACGTAAACCGGATCGCAGGTGCGATGGCTGTATATAACAACACTATAGGCAGAGTAGTTGTTTTCAGAAAATTAATAAATATTGATAAAAGTAAATTGGATGGATATCACATGGTATTTTTTGCCGGATGCTGGCGCCGGATAATGCATAGTGCTGCTTTTATTTTTTGACAAAAGAGTTAATTGGTTATGTGTCTTCTAGTGCCTGAACTCTCCACATAACCCGGCCGGCACTTTTTGAGCCGGAATTTTTAGAACTAGAACTTCTTGATAATCCGGCCGGAACCTTTGATAACCCGGAACTTTTTACCGGAACCTCTTGATAATCCGGCCGGAACTTTTGATAATCCGGAACTTTTAAACCGGAACCTCTTGATAATCTGGCTGAAACTTTTGATAATCTGGAACTTTTGAACCGGAACCTCTTGATAATCCGGCCGGAACTTTTGATAATCTGGAACTTTCGAACCGGAATGTCTTGATAATCCGGCCGGAACTTTCTGATAATCCGGAACTTCTCTGTAGCCTAAGTCGGAACTCTTTGATGACTCGGACGGAACCTTTTGGCGATTCGGCTGGAACCCTTCGGCGATTGGACCGAACTTTTCGTCGAGGCGATCGGAATTCTTTGGTGATTCAGACGGAACCTTTCATCGAGGCGGTCGGAACCTTTCACCGATTCAGACGGAACCTTTCGTCGAGGCGGTCAGAACTTTTTGCCGATTCAGACGGAACCTTTCGTCAAGGCGGTCAGAACTTTTTTGGCGATTTAGACGGAACCTCCGATAAGTCGACCGAAACTTCTTCAATAAGCTGGGCGGAGCTTCTCGATCCCTGGGATAGCGCCCTTCAACAACTCAACACCACAGCAGGGATCCGCTCTCCAGACTGTCTTTCACCGCCTTAGATCTTCTTCCCCGCCGCCGGCAGCCACGACAACTGCATTACCATCATCAACTGAGCAGATGACCTTGAGGACTACACGGGTCCGCAAGAGAGGTCGCACTCTTCCGTTCCTGCTTACGTTAAGAGTCGCTTAATATGATGACATGCTACATTATCGTCGTGTTCACCTATTAGACTCCGATTCAGGTCCAAACTAATGCTGAAACTTGAGTTTTTAAATGGTTGTGGGGTACATATTGGGGCAGCAATCAGTACTATCTGTCTACTATCTGGTTAATCTCCAGTGTCTACTATGAGTTTCATGTTGGGTGCAAACAAACATTAAAGGAGCCATTATCTGTATTTTTTAACTAAAGCTATTATTTGCCGGCTATCATTGGTTTTGGGTCTATCTGCAGTTTGCTACCATCACTCTGGAGTTGTGCATGCACTCCTTACATAATCTCACTATGTTTTATTCCTATGCATGCCAGTTATTATACACAATGGAACTGATCATGTAGAGAAAAAGAGACAAGTCTTGCGTGGCAATAAAATTTCATGCAGACGTCGTTCCATGGTGGGCACAAAGGCAGCCCCCCTCCACCCATTTCGGATCGTAATCAAGAGGAAGATAACTGTTCTGAGGGGGATTCAGAAGGAGAAGACCACTCCTATTTACCCCATGAGGTCTTCGCTCTAACTTGGCATGTTGATGTTGGTAATATCATGCATATGGTGCCTTGCATTGCTTACTGTATACATTAAAGATGTCATCTGCTTAGTTTAGATATGCTTTGTGTCAATGACATCTGTTTAGTTTCTTTATCGTATATGTGAATCATGCAATGCCATCTTGTCTAGCCAGGCATCATATATGTGAATTTTGCAATGCCACCCTGGTTAGCCAGTCATCTTATATGTGAATTATATCATGCCATCCTTTTTTATTACGTGTTAAATTTGTCAAAAAATTTAGTACATTCAATTAATCTTCCTGTGCATCAGCCATTCGGCATGGTCATGGAAAAATTTAGAGTGGAAACAAGGTCTTCAGAGCAGACAATGCTATCTGACGAAGCGCATGTCTTGCTGGTTACCAATAGCTCCTCAGAGGAGGATTCAGAGACA
>NC_041389.1:128646152-128699964 GCF_002162155.2 Triticum dicoccoides
CCCTAACTTGGCAGGGTTATGTTACTCATATCATGCGTATGGTATCTTGCATTGCTATGTCATTTGCTTAGTTTAGACATGCTTTGTGTGAATGCCACATGTTTAGTGTCTAATAACCATATATGTGAATTGTGCAATGCCATCTTGTTGCAAGACATTATATATGTGAATTATGCAAAGTTATCTTGTTGCAAGGCATTGTGTATGTGAATTATGCAATGCCATGCTGTTTAGGCAAGCGTCATATATGTGAATTATATCATGCCGTCCTTTTTTTGTATTTCTCATTGCTTTTGTCGACAATGTTTGTATATTCAACTGCTCTTCCTGTGCATCAGCCATTTGAATTGGTGATGAAGAAATCTGGAGTGAAAACAAGGTCTTCAGAGCAGACAATGCTACCCGCTGAAGCAGATATCTTGCTGGTTACAGATAGCTCTTCAGAGGAGGATTCAGAGGCAGATGACCAGTCCTATTATCCCCCTGAGGTGTATGCTCAAACTTGGCAGGGTTATATTACTCATATAATGCATATGTTGTATTGCAATGCTTAGTTTTTACATTATATACACAATATTGAATGCCATCTCCTTAGTTGACACATCATATATGCGACTGCCCTCTGCTCACTTCCTTAGTATATAAATCATATATTTGAATTATGTCATGCCATGATGTTTACATAGACAGCATGTATCTGAATTATGGCATGCCAACCCATTTTCTAAAGACATAATATAGTTATATCATCTCATCCTGTTTACATAGTCATCATATTTTAAATTATCTCATTCTATCCGTGAATTATATCATGTCATCATGTTTCCATCGACGGCATGTTTGTGATTTATGGCATGCCAACCACTTTAATAGACACATCGTATAGTTATATCATGTCATCATGTTTACATAGTCATCATATTTTGAAGTATGTCATTCTATCCTGTTTAGTTAGCCATCATACATGTGAAATTATGTCATGCTATCCTGTTTAATTAGCCATCATATATGCGAAATTATGTCCTGCTATTCTGTTTGCTTAGACAACATAAATGTGAATTATTTCATGCCCTGTTTTCTTCCCTACTATCTATTGCACCTGTCTATCTTACAATGTCTGTACATTCAATTAATTTTATTGTTTATCAGCCATTTCAATTGGAGGGAGTGATGGCAGTATCCGTGGGAGTAAAAACACGGTCTTCAGAAAAGATCGTGCTACCTGTCGATGCAGATAGAACCACGGTTGTACTTGCCCAAGAACCAGCCCCACCACACATAACCCACACTCATGCAGATTGTACCCCTACCCTGTTGGACAGAGAACCAGCTACACCCCTTCTAACCCCAACCCCAGCAAATAGACACCCAGTTCCCATTGACACAACACCGTCTCCACCACAGAGCACCCAAACACGAGCAGTTAGTAAGGCAACTGCAGTGCCCAAATCATGAGGACCACCACTCCGAACCCGAAGTCAACGCTTAAAGCAGAAGAAGAATTGTTCTCAAGTCAGGTTTTGTAGCTATGGTTCATACTACTTTGCTCTTGCATCACTGTATTTACTGATACCAACTAATTTCAAATTTGAAGGATGCAATTGAAACTCCAATGGCTCAACAGGTATGTTTTAAACATGTTTCTTCAACGTGTTTGGCTGTTTGCTGTTGTAACTTGCTCTATGTTGATTTTAGTTTCAATTGAATAAATAGTTATGTTCTCATGCCATGCACATTACAAGTGTTGTTATTGTTGTGTAGTTTCCCACACTTATATTCTGTCTATGGTGCTTTGTCTTAAATAGATATGATTCAAACTGTATCTATCTTGATTTGGCAACATAAACTAGAATGATATAGACCATACAGTGACCATACTACATAGATATATGTTTGTTTCATGCTGTTATCCTGTCCACCTTACTACTGAACTGGTTTACCAAAATGAGTTTCATATACTACATTGTAAACCTGAGATGTTTGTTTGTTTCTCTTTTAGAACGCGGATAAAATATTGGATAAGAGTACCCTATTATGCAATGGTAAAGGAAGTAATGCAGATAAGGTCCAAGATAGTGAGACATCCTTGTTGGTCTCCAAGAAAGCTGATAAAAAATATATTGAAGACACTGAGACAACCCCAAAGTCCTGTCTTGATGTAGTGTTTGAGTTACTGGCTACCACTGCTGGCACCAGATCTTCGAACTATTTGCCTGAATCAGTTCGGCTTCTTGAGTCTCAACTTCAAGTTGAAAGACATCGATCATATGTTATGCGACAGGAAGCCGAAGGACTCAGGAAGTCCCTGCAGAATTCAGATGCATACTTTCTGGTGCAACAGCAAGCGTTGGAGGACTTAAGCGCCAAACAAGAGAAAGTTAATAAGCTTGCTAAGCATCTTGCCAGCATTATGGGTACCCAGGATATTGTTTCTTGAGCTCTTCTGAAGTGGTTTCAGTTCTGGACTTGTTTTGCTGCGGCATTTATATGCTGATGTGTTCCCTATATTTGCACTGGTGGCGAACTTTGATGCCCAGTGGATGTAATATGTGTAATAGCTGTGATAGCCTAATGTAAGTTGCTTGCTTATTTATTTCCTTGTTGTCTTGTTTATTTGTTTGCTTGTAGTCAGTGCAGTTCTTTTTCTGCGGTTTGCTAGTGGCTGCAATAACCTATTTTTTAAAACTAGGCCATAATAACCATGGGCTAATATTTACTGTAGTGACACTGGGCCTCCTACGGGCCATAGAAACAGTGGGCCTTCTATGGGTCGTATAAGCAGTGGGCCTTCTACGGGCCGTAGAAGTAGTGGGCCTTCTACGGGCCGTAGAAATAGTGGGCCTTCTACGGGTCATAGAAACAATGGGCCTTCTATGGGTCGTATCATCAATGGGCCTTATACGGGCCATATGATCGATTGGCCAAACATGGGCCAAACAGACCACATTCAGGCCATAAACGGGCTAGAGTTGGAATCGTCGTTCATGGGCCGACCATAACGGGCCATCGTTAATAGGCCATATTTGATGATGCTATGAAAACGGCCCAACGTATTAACGGACCACAAACGGGCCGAGTGTAACCACGGGCTGAATTTGGCCCACAAGCAGAAAATGGTAGTAACGGGCCGTAAGTAAACGAATGCTGGAAATGAGCCCAAGAATAAATGGGCTCTGAGAAGGCCGAAAGATAACATGGGCTGGAAACGGCCCACCGGAATAACGGGTCGTTAATGGGTATAAAGTGATACACTGTTCTTTACGGGCTAGTTTCACCACGGGCCGTTAATAGGTGTAAAGTGATACACTGTTCATTACGGGCTAGTTTCACCACGGGCCGTTAATAGGCTAAGAGTTATGTAGGGCCTCATATGGGTCGAAAGACGTCATGGGCCATACATGGGCCAGAAGTGAAAAGGGGCTCGAATCATATTGGATGGCCCAGATGATGCTACTGGGCCTAATTCGAATAGGGCGTAATGGACCTTGGGTTAGCGGGCTGTAAATGGGCTATATGCGAACAGGTCGTTAACAGGCTTTCCATGGGCCGGCCCGTCACCTTTTGACCAAGTCAAATGGGCCGGCCTTTTCACAGGAATGGGCCTCTGTTGGGCCGTGCCACGTGTCGACGTATCATAGGCGCCTTCTGTCCAATGAGTGGATGGCATCTGTCCCAGCGATGAGCCGACACGTGTTTCCTCCAGCCAATGATGATTTTACACGTGGAAAATCCCCAATTGGTCGGGACTGTTAATGGGTTATCGGATCCAAAACCCGACCCGATAGCTTAACGGCGTTCCGTTACGGTGGATGCCACGTGTCGGTCACCCTTGACGAAAGCACTTCTGTGACGCGCGATTTATCATCATGGAAGTGGACACTTCCGTGATGATAATTTTGGTAATTTCATGGAACACTTGTACGACAGCACAGGTATGACTATCTTGATTCTGTCATAAATTTTTCATGGATGTACATGCATGACAGAAAACGCGACCTACTGTGACAAACACGTATCATCACGAAAGTGTATTTTTTTTGTAGTGATGCTAAGGACAAAGGATTGGCTCAAGCTCAAAGCTCAGGACTCTTCATTTTCTATTTTAGTGATCAAAGATCACATTGAGTCCATAGGAAAGGCAATACTCTTAAAAGGGGATGAGGTGTTGCTTAATGGCTTGCTTGCTCAAAGTGCTTAGTGATATGCTCCAAAGCCCTCAATCACTTTCTCATATCCACATATGTCCCAAACCAAAAGTCAAACTCGACCCCACCAATTTGATCCATCCGGCGCCACCGAGTTCATTTGACATAGCCACTGCGAGAAACCCTAATCAATTCAGTCTCACCAATGGAATCTCGGTCTCACCGAGATGGGCTTGCAAATTCTGTGTTGCCTATTGCAATAATTTCGGTCTCACAGAGATATGCAATCGGTCCCATCGAGTTTGCCTGACCAACTCTCTGTTTCACTTATTACCAAAATCGGTCCCACCAAGTTTGTGTAATCGGTCAAAACGAGATGAGGTTTTACCCTAACCCTTACACATCGGTCCCACCGAGTTGATCATATCGATCCCACTGAAATGCCTAACGGTCACATTATGAACTAAATTGGTCTGACCGAGTTTCACGATTCGGTCCCACCGAGTTTGGTAAATTGTGTATAACGGTTAGATTTTGTGTGGAGGCTATATATACCCCTCCACCCTCTCTTCATTCGTGGAGAAAGCCATCAGAACATGCCTACACTTCCAAAACTCATTTTTTGAGAGAGAACCACCTACTCATGTGTTGAGACCAAGATATTCCAATCCTACCATATGAATCTTGATCTCTAGCCTTCCCCAAGTTGCTTTCCACTCAAATCATCTTTCCACCAAATCCAATCCTATGAGAGAGAGTTGAGTGTTGGGTAGACTATCATTTGAAGCACAAGAGCAAGGAGTTCATCATCAACATACCATCTATTACCTTTTGGAGAGTGGTGTCTCCTAGATTGGTTAGGTGTCACTTGGGAGCCTCCGTCAAGATTGTGGAGTTGAACCAAGGAGTTTGTACGGGCAAGGAGATCGCCTACTTCGTGAAGATCTACCCTAGTGAGGCAAGTCCTTCGTGGGCGATGACCACAGTGGGATAGAAAAGGTTGCTTCTTCGTGGACCCTTC
This sequence comes from Triticum dicoccoides, assembly GCF_002162155.2. Classification (NCBI taxonomy): domain Eukaryota; kingdom Viridiplantae; phylum Streptophyta; class Magnoliopsida; order Poales; family Poaceae; genus Triticum; species Triticum dicoccoides. The sequence goes on from NC_041389.1 coordinate 128,651,319, forward strand.
GTGGGTGGAGCCCTCCGTGGACTCGCGCAACCGTTACCCTTCGTGAGTTGAAGTCTCCATCAACGTGGATATACGATAGCACCACCTATCGGAACCACGCCAAAAATCCCCGTGTCTCCAATTGCGTTTGCACACTCCAATCCCATCCCTTTACTTTCTTGCAAGTTGCATGCGTTACTTTCCGCTGCTCATATACTCTTTGCATGCTTGCTTTAATTGTATTGTGTATGCTTGAAATTGTGTTAATCTACCATCTCAACTTGAAAAACTTAAAACTGCCAACTTTGTGTGTTGAGGGTCTATTCACCCCCCCTCTAGACACCTCTTCTCATCCTTTCAATTGGTATCAAAGCATTGGTCTCCATTGCTTTGGTTTAATCACCATTGGAGGAAGATGGATGAGCCTACGTTGGGGAGTCTTAGACAGAGTGCCTATACTTGATGGAGAGTACTTTCATGAGTGAAAAAATGAGATGCTTGAGATTTTCAATGAATATCATTTGAGAAAGTACATTACCAACCCTTGTGCGCCCATTGTTGATCCTTTACATCCCACTCCTGACGAGGATCTTGACATGATTCGCAGTCTTAGAACTATCAATCTTATCATTAGAGGATTGCCTAGAAATTTGATTGGTCACTTGCCTACTCTTGATTGTGCCTATACTATATAGAGATTTCTTGAGGAAAGATTTCCAAACTATTCCTTGCAAAATCTAGATGAGGTTCTTCATAAGTTAATTGCCTTGAATAAAATGAGTACTAGTGATCCTAGGTTTGATGTTTGTTTGTTTGAGCTTCGTGACCTTATGCGTGCCAAAGGAGATGTTGGAATCATTAGCAATATCATCTCCGAAGCCATTAGATTTCATAAAGATGATTATTGTCATGATCATTTATCTAATGAATCACTCTCTCTAGGGATTGATCGATTATATGACGATGTTGAACATGGATACTATGATGAGGATGATGATAGTGACTATGATCTTGATGATGCAATGAGACACTTTGGTCTTATGGCTAATCTTCGCGGCTACATGGCAGGAGGAAAGGAATGGGTCCTTGATAGTGGATGTACCGATCACATGACCGGAGATAAAGATATGTTTCGTGAGCTTGCTGAAAATGACGGCCCTCGAAAGTATGTCACTTTTGGTGATAACTCAAAGGGTAAGGTGGTTGGCCTCGGTAAGGTGGCCATCTCACATGATAGCTCCATACAAAATGGCATGCTCGTTGAATCTCTTGGCTATAATCTGCTTTTTGTATCTAGACTAGCGGACTTTGGGTTCAATGTCCTATTTACTAAAGTAGATTGCCAAGTATTTCGTAGAGATAATCATAAAATGGTCTTTACCGGCATACGTAGAGGTGATCTATACATTGTTGATTTCACTAAAAAGGCTCAACCTAGAACTTTCTTAATTGCTAAATCTTCTAAAGGCTAGTTGTGGCATAGAAGGTTAGGTCATGTGGGCATGCGAAACCTTGACAAGCTTACTAAAGGTGATCATATCCTTAGTGTTAAAGATGTCACGTTTGATAAGGATATACTTTGCAGCGCTTGCCATGTAGGAAAACAGGTTGGAGGATGCCACCCCATGAAGAATATCATGACTACGAGAAGACCGCTCGAGCTACTTCGTATGGATCTCTTTGGTCCCAATGCCTACAAAAGTCTCGGTGGAAACTCATTTGGTCTAGTTATAGTTGATGATTTTTCAAGATTTACGTGGGTGTTCTTTCTCGATGATAAATCACAGGTTCAAAAGATCTTCAAAAACTTTGATAGGAAGGCCCAAAATCAATTTGAAGTGAAGATCAAGAAGGTTCGCAGCGACAACGGAATAGAGTTCAAGAACGCCAATGTGGACACCTTTCTTGATGAAGAAGGGATCTCACATGAGTTCTCGTCTATGTACACACCTCAACAAAGTGGAGTTGTTGAGAGGAAGAACCGGACGCTCATCGAAATGGCGAGAACGATGCTTGATGAATACAAGACACCAAAACACTTTTGGAAAGAAGCGGTTGAGATAGCTTGTCATGCAACAAATCGCGTGTGTCTTCACAAGCTACTTGGCAAGACGGCATACGAGCTCCTCACCGGTAACAAACCCCAAGTTGGATACTTTTGAGTATTCGGCTCAAAGTGCTACATTCTTGATAAGCATCGTTGTTCTAAATTTTCTCCCAGATCTCATGAAGGTTTTCTACTTGGTTATGGCTCAAACTCTCACACTTACCGTGTCTACAACAATTTCACCCGAAAGGTTGAAGAGACGGTAGATGTGAAGTTTGATGAATCTGGCGGCTCGCAAGTAGAGCATTGCCAATTGATGTAGGAGATAAAGACCCTTCGGAAGCAATCCAAGACTTGCCTATTGGCAAGATCCGTCCAATGGATGTGAAGGAGAGTACCTCGTCCGTCCAAGTGGAAGCTTCTACCTCACGACAAGGTGAACCAAGAGTTGATATGGAAGCATCCACAACTGGGACACACCAAGATGAAGAAAACGAGGAAGTACACCGAGATGAACCTCATCAACCTCCTTCTCCACCATGACAAGAGAACGACAACGTCAACAATGAAGAAGGCCAAGAAGAAGAAGATGATGATGAAGATGATGTTCCACCCCGACCAAAAAAAAAGCTCTCACGAGTTCGAGCAAGAGTCTCCAGAGACCATCCCATCGAGCAAATCTACAATGATATCCAAACCGGGAGAATCACTCGCTCTAAATCTCGTTTGGCTAATTTTTGTGAACATTATTCATTCATCTCTAGCATTAAACCCATGAAGGTTGAAGAAGCATTGGAAGATCCGGGTTGGATAAATTCCATGCATGAAGAGCTAAACAACTTTGAGAGAAACCAAGTGTGGACATTGGTCGAGAAGTCCGACAACAACCACAACATCATCGGTACCAAATGGGTGTTTCGCAACAAGCAAGATGAAGATGGACAAGTAGTTCACAACAAAGCACGTCTCGTTGCCCGAGGCTACACTCAGGTCGAAGGTATGGACTATGGTGAGACATATGCCCCTGTTGCTAGACTTGAGTCCATTCGCATATTACTTGCCTATGCTAATCACCATGATATCACCTTGTACCAAATGGACATTAAAAGTTCTTTTCTAAATGGTGAAATTGAGGAGGAAGTTTATGTTAAACAACCTCCCGGCTTTTTTAATCCTAAGAAACCCAATCATGTTTACAAACTTCACAAAGCTCTTTATGGTCTTAAGCAAGCTCCTAGAGCTTGGTATAAATGCTTGACCAAGTTCCTCATTGAAAAAGGCTTTGAGATTGTAAAAATTGATTCTACTCTTTTCACTAAAAGGGTTAATGAAGAATTATTTGTGTGCCAAATTTATGTTGATGATATTATATTTGGTTCAACTAACCCTCATTTTAGTGAGAGGTTTGGGAAGCTTATGTCGGAGAAGTTTGAGATGTCTATGATGAGTGAACTCAAGTTCTTTCTTGGTTTGCAAATCAAGCAAACTAAGGAAGGTACCTTTGTCTCTCAAACAAAGTACACCAAGGACTTATTCAAGAAGTTCAGTATGCAAGAATACAAAGGTATGAGTACACCCATGTCTACTAGTGGATATCTTGACTTGACTAAAGATGGTGAACCCGTTGATCAAAAAATTTACCGCTCTATGATTGGTTCATTGTTATATCTATGTGCCTCCCGTCCCAATATTATGCTAAGTGTGTGCATGTGCGCACGATATCAAGCGGCCCCTAAACAATGTCATCTGAAGGCTGTGAAAAGGATAGTGAGATACTTGATACATACACCAAATTTTGGCATTTGGTATCCAAAGAGGTCTTCTTTTAATCTTGTTGGCTACTCCGATTCGTACTATGCCGGAGACAAGGTCGATAGAAAGTCCACTTCGGGTACTTGTCAATTTCTTGGTAGATCTCTTGTGTCTTGGTCCTCCAAGAAACAAAACTCGGTATCCTTATCCACCGCCGAAGCGGAATACATTGCCATTGGTTCATGTTGTGCTCAATTACTTTGGATGACCCAAACTCTTAAAGATTATGGGATATATGTGAAACATGTTCCATTGCTTTCTGACAATGAAAGTGCTATTAAGATTGCTCACAATCCCGTGCAACATTCTTGAACTAAGCATATTGAGGTTCATCATCATTTCATTCGAGATCATGTTGCTAAAGGTGACATTAACCTTAAGCATGTTCATACCGATAAGCAATTGGTGGATATATTTACCAAACCGCTTGATGAGAAAGTGCTTTGCCGTTTGAGAGGTGAATTGAACATCATTGATGCTTCAAACTTGGAGTAGGAACTCCATTTAGATACATGCAAGGCATGAGCCTATGACTAGTCCTTGATATTTCTCTTATGATGATAACCATATGTCTTGGATATATTTGCACCTTTGCATGTCATCTAACCCTTGTAGGTGCTTGGATAAATCTAAATCTATGAGATTGCAACTCACTCACATCTTGAGCAATCTCTACATCACCAAGACTCTACATTACGGTGGTTGAAGACAAGGAAGCATGAAAACCTTCAAACATATCCTTTTGACAATTTATATATATCAAGTTTCTTTTGGTATCATATATCATGATAGACACTTTGGATACACAAGTGCTCTTCCTTGCAAAACTAATTCATGTAGGTAGATGATCACAAGTGGTGCTCCCAATGAACTAAATCAACCTTGAGCATCCCACACAAGTTCAACTACATGATCAAGATCAACACCACCACCCAAGGTATGTTATTCCATCTTAGAGAAGCTTTACCCCAAGTCATGGGTCAAAGCAGCTCAACAAGATGTGAATACATCAAAATGCTTAAACAAAAAATGGCAACCCCATTTTGAGCTTAAATGATGAGTATGACCTATGATCAAGTGTCCTCACTTGACTCCTAAGTCAATATACTCTAACATAGGTGACCTCTATCACCGACCAATTCTAGATGAAGTTCTCTAGTGTTTCTCCTTGTTCTTGCATTTGTCTCTTGCATATTTGTTTCCCTTTTTCAAAAAAAACTTCATCTAGATGTCATTTCTTTTCTCTGTTATTTTCTGCATTCCCTACATCCAATTCATTGCAAATCCTCTGCAAATCCTTGTGAGATCTTATTTGCTTAGTGAGCTGAGGTGACAAGTGCTTTTTCTCTGTATTGAACTCGGACACACCGGTTTGTCTCTTTCAGTCAAACCGAATTACCTCGGTGCCAACGAAGACAACAAATCGGTGTTACCGATTTCAAATGCTGAGGAGACACTTTGTCATTTGCATCCTGCACATTTTGTTTCAGCTCCACTCGATGATTCTTATCATCTACCAGCACCTTATTTTTCCCTACTACTTTGCTATGTGACTCAAGGACCAAACCTATTTTGACTCACAATTCAGAAGACCCCTTCTTGGAAATTGATGTCAAAGGGGGAGAGAGAGCTCACATCAAAGCTTAATCATATCAAAAGGGGGAAAGAGAGATAAATAATCACATCAAAGAGAGACCCCAGGTGCTTGGTATTCAAAGAGGAGAGAAGTCCCATGTCTTTAGAGGGGAAAGACATGTTCATGTTGTTTGTGTGTTTGCTTTGCTCTGATTTTCTATTCCTTATCTTTTCCCAGTATCCCATATAAGATTCAGGGGGAGCAAGACATCTAAGGGAAGGAAATCTTTGAATTCATTGCATATATTTACCTTTGGGGACATGTCTACACTCAAATAGAGTACCTAGTACTCACTCTCTACATGTCATCCCAATCTTGGTACTCTTGTGGTTTGCTGCTCTTTCTCTGTTTAATAGATTTTTCTGTGTTGTCTAACCTTGTTTACTCAGGTTCATCTCTTCCAAAGCTAGCTCAAGACCACAAGGTAAGTATATGCATCACACTCATGTGCATGAGGATCTCGTATTGTTGTACATATTGTTTGCAAGAAGGACTCATGAGCATGAAGGTACATTTCCTATATTCATACCATTTGCTCTAATGCATATAGCCAAGATATATGTAACTCATTGCTTTCTCTGTCATGATTATGCACTCACATGATCTTATGTTCCATATTTACATGATTGCATACATGTAGGGGGAGCCTATGCATGTTACATGTCCTTCCAAAGCCTTACCTGCCTTTCTCTATATCTTTATCTAAAGCTTTGATGTATGTTGTCATCAATTACCAAAAAGGGGGAGATTGAAAGCACAAGTGCTCCCTGGGTGATTTTGGTAATTAATGTCAACATATCTCTTGTGGGACTAATACCTTTAAATAGTATATTTCAAATAAGACCAACAATGGAGTGGCATGGACAAGAGGATGTGGAACCCCTTCAAGATGCTAAGGACAAAGGATTGGCTCAAGCTCAAAGCTCAGGACTCTACATTTTCTATTTTAGTGATCAAAGATCACATTGAGACCATAGGAAAGCCAATACTATTAAAAGGGGATGAGGTGTTGCTTAATGGCTTGCTTGCTCAAAGTGCTTAGTGATATGCTCCAAAGCCCTCAATCACTTTCTCATACCCACATATGTCCCAAACCAAAAGTCAAACTCGGCCCCACCGATTTGATCCATCCGGCGCCACTTGAGTTCATTTGACATAGCCACTGCCAGAAACCCTAATCAATTCGGTCTCACCGATGGGATCTCGGTCTCACCGAGATGCGCTTGCAAACTCTTTGTTGCCTATTGCAATAATTTCGGTCTCACCGAGATATGCAATCGGTCCCACCGAGTTTGCCTGACCAACTCTCTGTTTTGCTTATTACCAAAATCGGTTCCACCAAGTTTGTGTAATCGGTCAAACCGAGATGAGGTTTTACCCAAACCCTTGCACATCGGTCCCAACGAGTTGATCATATCGGTCCCACCGAAATGCCTAACAGTCACATTATGAACTAAATCGGTCTGACCGAGTTTCACGATTCAGTCCCACCGAGTTTGGTAAATTGTGTATAACGGCTAGATTTTGTGTGGAGGCTATATATACCCCTCCACCCTCTATTCATTCATGGGGAAAGCCATCAGAACATGCCTACACTTCCAGCACTCATTTTCTGAGAGAGAACCACCTACTCATGTGTTGAGACCAAGATATTTCAATCCTACCATATGAATCTTGATCTCTAGCCTTCCCCAAGTTGCTTTCCACTCAAATCATCTTTCCACCAAATCCAATCCTATGAGAGAGAGTTGAGTGTTGGGGAGACTATCATTTGAAGCACAAGAGCAAGGAGTTCATCATCAACACACCATCTATTACCTTTGGAGAGTGGTGTCTCCTAGATTGGTTAGGTGTCACTTGGGAGCCTCCGTCAAGATTGTGGAGTTGAACCAAGGAGTTTGTACGGGTAAGGAGATCGCCTACTTCGTGAAGATCTACCCTAGTGAGGCAAGTCCTTCATGGGCAATGGCCATGGTGGGATAGACAAGGTTGCTTCTCCATGGACCCTTCGTGGGCGGAGCCCTCTGTGGACTCGCACAACCGTTACCCTTCGTGGGTTGAAGGCACCATCAACATGGATGTACGATAGCACCACCTATCGGAACCACGCCAAAAATCTCCATGTCTCCAATTGCGTTTGCACACTCCAATCCCATCCCTTTACTTTCTTGCAAGTTGCATGCTTTACTTTCCGCTGCTCATATACTCTTTGCATGCTTGCTTGAATTTAATTGTGTATGCTTGAAATTGTGTTAATCTACCATCTCAACTTCAAAACTTAAAAACTTCCAACTTTGTGTGTTGAGGGTCTATTCACCCCCTCTAGACACCTCTTCTCGATCCTTTCAGATTAATAGCCAAAGAGTACTAAGGTGTGATCATGTTTTGCTTGTGAGAGAAGTTTAGTCAATGGGCCTGCCACATTCAGATCCGTATGTATTTTGCAAATTTCTATGTCTATAATGCTCTGCATGGTGCTACTCTAGCTAATTGCTCCCACGTTCAATATGTATCCAGATCGAGACTTAGAGTCATCTGGATCAGTGTTAGAGCTTGCATCGATGTAACCCTTTACAACGAAACCTTTATCACTTCCATAACCCAGAAACATTTCCTTAGTCCTCTTTAGGTACCTAAGGATAATTTTAACCACTGTCCTGTGGTCCACTCCTGAATCACTATTGTACCCCCTTGACAAACTCATGGCAAGGCACACAACTGGTCTAGTACACAACATGACATACTTTATAGAACCTATGGCTGAGGCATAGGGAATGACTTTCATTCTCTCTCTATCTTCTGTCATTGTCGGGCTTTGAGTCTTACTCAACTTCAGACCTTGCAACACGGGCAAGAACCCTTTCTTTGACTGATCCATTTTGAACTTCTTCAAAACTTTTTCCAAGGTATGTGCTTTGTGAAAGTCCTATTAAGCGTCTCGATCTATCCCTATAGATCTTGATGCCCAATATGTAAGTAGCTTCACCGAGGTTTTTCATTGAAAAATTCTTATTCAAGTATCCTTTTATGCTATCTAGAAATTATATATCATTTCCAAGCAACAATATGTCATTCACATATAATATCAGAAATTTTATAGAGCTCCCACTCACTTTCTTGTAAATACAACTTCACCATAAGTCTGTATAAAACCATATGCTTTGATCACCTCATCAAAGCGTATATTCCAACTCCGAGATGCTTGCACTAGTCCATAGATGGATCGCTGGAGCTTGCACACTTTGTTAGCAGCTTTAGGATCGACAAAACCTTTTGGTTGCATCATATACAACTCTTCTTTAAGAAATCCATTAAGGAATGCAGTTTTGACGTCCCTTTGCTAGATTTCATAGTTATAAAATGCGGTAATTGCTAACATGATTCAGACAGACTTAAGCATCGCTACGGGTGAGAAAGTCTCATCGTAGTCAACTCCTTGAACTTGTCGAAAACCTTTCGCAACAAGTCGAGCTTTGTAGATAGTAACATTACCATCAGTGTTAGTATTCTTCTTGAAGATCCATTTTTTTCTATAGGTTGTCGATCATCGAGAAGTCCACCAAAGTCCATACTTTGTTCTCATATACATGGATCCTATCTCAGATTTCATGTCCTCAAGCCATTTATCAGAATTTGGTCTCATCATAGTTTCTTCATAGTTCGTAGGTTCGCCATGGTCTAATAACATAACTTCTAGGACAGGATTACCGCACCACTCTGGTGCGGATTGTGCTCTGGTCGACCTACGAGGTTCAGTAGTAACTTGATCTGAAGTTTCATCATCATTATCATTTGCTTCCTCTCTCGTTGGTGTAGGCATCACGGGAATGGTTTTCTGTGATGTGCTACTTTCCAATTCGAGAGAAGGTACAATTACCTCATCAAGTTCTACTTTCCTCCCGCTCACTACTTTCGAGAGAAACTCCTTCTCTAGAAAGGATCCATTCTTACCAACAAAGATCTTGCCTTCGGATCTGTGGTAGAAGGTGTACCCAATAGTTTCTTTAGGGTATCCTATGAAGACACACTTCTCCGATTAGGGTTCGAGCTTATCAGGCCGAAGCCTTTTCACATAAGCGTCACATCCCCAAACTTTAAGAAACGACATCTTAGGTTTCTTGCCAAACCACAGTTCATACGGTGTCATCTCAACGGATTTAGACGGTGCCCTATTTAACGTGAATGTGGCTCTCTCTAAAGCATAACCCCAAAACGATAGTGGTAAATCGGTAAGAGACATCATAGAACGGACCATATCCAATAAAGTACGGTTACGACGTTCGGACACACCATTATGATGTGGTGTTCCAGGTGGCATGAGTTGTGAAACAATTCCACATTGTTTTAAATGAAGGCTAAACTCGTAACTCAAATATTCGCCTCCTCAATCAGATCGTAGAAACTTTATTTTCTTGTTACGATGATTCTCCACTTCACTCTTAAATTCTTTGAACTTTTCAAATTTTTCAGACTTGTCTTTCATCAAGTAGATATACCCATACCTACTCAAATCATCTATGAAGGTCAGAAAATAATGATACCTACAGTGTGCTTCAACACTCATCGGACCGCATACATCGGTATGTATTATTTCCAATAAGTCATTAGCTCGCTCCATTGTTCCGGAGAACGGAGTTTGTCATCTTGCCCATGAGGCATGGTTCGCAAGTATGAAACTATTCATAATCAAGTGATCCCAAAAGTCCATCCGCATGGAGTTTCTTCATGCGCTTTACACCAATATGACCTAAATGGCAATGCCACAAGTATGTTGCACTATCATTATCAACTTTATATCTTTTGGAATCAATATTATGAATATTTATATCACTACGATCGAGATTCAGTAAACCATTTACACTGGGTGTATGACCATAGTATGTTTTATTCATGTAAACAGAACAATAATTATTCTCTGACTTAAATGAATAACCGTATTGCAATAAACATGGTCAAATCATATTCATGCTTAACGCAAACACCAAATAACATTTATTTAGGTTCAACACTAATCCCGAAGGTAGAGGGAGTGTGCGATGGTGATCATATCAACCTTGGAATCATATCCAATACACATCGTCACCTCTCTCTTAACTAGTCTCCGTTTATTCTGCAACTCCTGTTTTGAGTTACTAATTTTAGCAACTGAACTAATATCTGTTGGGAAATGTTGCACGGAAAACAAAAAAATTCTACGCACACGCAAGATCTATCCATGGAGATGCATAGCAACGAGGGGGAGAGTGTGTCTATGTACCCTCGTAGACCATAAGCGGAAGCATTTAGTAACACGGTTGATGTGGTCAAACTTCTTCATGATCCAACCGATTGAGTACCGAATGTACGACACCTCTGCATTCAGCACACGTTCAGCTCGATGACGTCCACGCCTTCTTGATCCAGCAAGACGGCAAGGTAGTGGATGAGTTCTCGCAGCATGACGGCGTGGTGACGGTGATGGTGATGCTATCTCTGCAGGGCTTCGCCTAAGCACTATGAAATTATGATCGAGGGTGTAAACGGTGGAGGGGGACGCTGCACACGGCTAAACAATTGTTGTGGTTCTGTGTGGCGCCCCCTCCCACATATATATAGGTGGGGGAGAGGGGAGAGGCCAAGGGGTGCCTTAAGTAGGGCCAAACCCTACTTGGGGTCTTCCCCAAGCCGCGCCCCCACCCTTCGTTATTTGAGTGTGGGAGGAAGGCAGGAGGAGCCCCTCCCTCCCCCTTTCCTTTCTCTCACGAGGAGGGAAAGGCAGGAGGGGCCACCCCTCCTCTTTACTTCCCCTAGGGTCGGCCTGCCAAAGAGAGGGGTGCGCCAGCCCCCTAGGTGGCTGGTTTGTCCCCTTCTTTAGCCCATTAGGCCCAAACACTTACCAGGGGTGTCCCGAACCCCTTCCGGCGACCCGATGACTACCCGGTGCACTCCGAAACTCTTCTAGTGTCCGAATACCATCATCTGATATCAATCTTTACCTCTTGATCTTTTCGAGACTCCTCGTCATGTCTGTGATCTCATCCAGGACTCCGAACAACATTCAGTCACCAAATCATATAACTCATACAACACTATATCGTCAATGAACGTTTAGCGTGCGGACCCTAAGGGTTCGAGAACTATGTAGACATGACTGAGACACCTCTCCGGTCAATAACCAATAGCGGAACCTGGATGTCCATATTGGCTCCTACATATACAAATATCTTTATCGATTGAACCTCATGACAACATACATAATTCCCTTTGTCTATCTATACGTTACTTGCCCGAGATTAGATCGTCGGTATCTTCATACCTAGTTCAATCTCGTTACCGGCAAGTATCTTTACTTGTTCCGTAATACATCATCTTGCAACTAACTCCTTTGTAACTTTGCTTGTAAGGCTTCTTATGATGTGTATTACCGAGAGGGCCCAGAGATACGTCTCCGATACTCGGAGTGACAAATCCTAATTTCGATCTATGCCAACTTGATAACCCACAAGTATAGGGGATAATGGTAGCCTCTTTCGATAAGTAAGAGTGTCGAACCCAACGAGGAGCTAAAGGTAGAACGAATATTCTCTCAAGTCCTATCTGCCACTGATACGACTCTACGCACGCTTAGTGTTCGCTTTACCTAGAACAAGTATGAAACTAGAAGTACTTTGTAGGTGTTGTTGGATAGGTTTGCAAGATAATAAAAAGCACATAAATAAAAAGTAGGTGTTGTTTAGATAAAGAAGCAATAAAGTAAATATAGTGAGTGTGGAAAAGTGGTGGTAGGAGTTCTGAAATTGTCCCTAAGCAATTGATTACTTTACTAGACCGATAGCAAGTTTTATGTGGGAGAGGCCACTGCTAGCATGTAATCCCTGACTTGGAATTCTATGCACTTATGGTTGGAACTATTAGCAAGCATCCGCAACTACTAATGTTCATTAAGGTAAAACCCAACCATAGCATTAATATATATTGGTCCCCCTTCAATCCCGTATGCATCAATTTTTATGCTGGGTAGAAGCTTCTGTCACTCTTGCCCTCCAATACATAGTCCTATCAACATACAACTAACCCTATGGTGTGATCCACGTGCGCACGCATATGATGGGCACCAAAGGACAGCAACATAACCACAAGCAAATTAAACCAATCATAGCAATTCATCAATCACCGATAGGACAACGAAAATCTACTCAAACATCATAGGATAGCAACACATCATTAGATTAATATGAAGCATAAAGCATCATGTTTAAGTAGAGGGTACAGCGGGTTGCGGGAGAGTGGACCGCTGAATATAGAAGGGGGAAGTTGATGGAGATGTTGGTGAAGATGGCGGAGGTGTTGGTGTAGATCGTGCTGATGATGATGGCCCCTGGCAGCGCTCCGGCGCCACCGAAAGCAAGGGGGAGAGAGCCCCCCTTGTTCTTATTCTTCTTCTTCTTCTTCTTCCTTGACCTCCTCCCTAGATGGGAGAAGGGTTTCCCCTATGGTCCTTGGCTCCCATGGCGTGGGAAGGGCGAGAGCCCCTCCGAGATTGGATTTGTCTCTCTGTCTCTCTCTGTTTCTGCGTTCTTGGATTTTGCCCTGGCACCGTTTCTTTTATATCTGGAGATCCGTAACTCCAATTGGATTGAAACCTTCGCCCAGATTTTTTCCCCAAAAATTAGCTTTCTTGCGGCCAAAGAAGGGCATCAACCGTCTTACGAGGGGCCCATGAGGGTCAGGGGCATGCCCAGGGAAGGCAGGCATGCCCCCTGTCTCGTGGCCACCTCGGGCACCGTCTCGCGTTGATTTTACTTCCCAAAAATCATAAATATTCCAAAAATAAGCTCCACCCGTTTTTATCCTGTTTGGACTCCGTTGATATTGGGTTTCTGTGAAACATAAAACATGCAACAAACAGGAACTGGCACTAGGCACTAGATCAATATGTTAGTCCCAAAAATAATATAAGAAGTTGCCAAAAGTATATGAAAGTTGAATAATATTGGCATGGAACAATCAAAAATTATAGGTACGATGGAGACGTATCAGCATCCCAAAGCTTAATTCCTGCTCGTCCTCGAGTAGGAAAATGATAAAAAAGATAATTTTTGATGTGGAATGCTACCTATCATAATCTTGATCATATGTCTAATCATGGCATGAATATTAAGACACGAGTGATTCAAAGCAATAGTCTATCATTTGACATAAAAACAATAATACTTCAAGCGTACTAATAAAGCAATCATGTCTTTTCAAAACAACATGGCCAAAGAAAGTTATCCCTACAAAATCATATAGGCTGGCTATGCTCTATCTTCATCACACAAAATATTGAATGATGCACAACCTTGATGACAAGACAAGCAATTGTTTCATACTTTAGTAATCTAAAACTTTTTCAACTTTCACGCAATACAGCCATGTACATAGCACTATAGGTGGAATAGAATATGATGGTGGGGGTTATGTGGAGAAGACAAAAAAGGAGAAAGTCTCACATCAGCTAGACGTATCAACGGGCTATGGAGATGCCCATTAATAGATATCAATGTGAGTGAGTAGGGATTGCCATGCAACGGATGCACTAAGAGCTATAGGTGTATGAAAGCTCAAACTGGAAACTAAGTGGGTGTGCATCCAATTTGCTTGCTCATGAAGACCTCGGGCATTTGAGGAAGCCCATCATCAGATATGCAAGCCAAGTTCTATAATGAAAATTCCCACTAGTATATGAAAGTGAAAGCATAGGATACTCTCTCTATGAAGAACATGGTGCTACTCTGAAGCACAAGTGTGGTAAAAGGATAGTTACATTGCCCCTTCTCTCTTTTTCTCTCATTTTCCCCCTTTTCCTTTTTTTATTTTTTTGGTGGGCTTCTTTGGCCTCTTTTTTTATTTGGGCTTCTTTGGCCTCTTTTATTTTTCATAAAGTCTGGAGTCTCATCCCGACTTGTGGGGGAATCATAGTATCCATCATCCTTTCCTCACTGGGGCAATGCTCTAATAATGATGATCATCACACTTTTATTTACTTACAACTCAATATTACAACTCGATATCTAGAACAAAGATATGACTCTATATGAATGCCTCCGGCGGTGTACCGGGATGTGCAATGATCTAGTGTAGCAATGACATCAAAAAACGGGCAAGCCATGAAAACATCATGCTAGCTATCTTACGATCATGCAAAACAATATGACAATGAATGCTCAAGTCATGTATATGACGATGATGGAAGTTGCATGGCAATATATCTCGGAATGGCTATGGAAATGCCATGATAGGTAGGTATGGTGGCTGTTTTGAGGAAGATATAAGGAGGCTTATGTGTGACAGAGCGTATCGTATCACGGGGTTTGGATGCACCGGTGAAGTTTGCACCAACCCTCGAGGTGAGAAAGGGCAATGCACGTTACCGAAGAGGCTAGCAAGGATGGAAGGGTGAGAGTGCGTATAATCCATGGAATCGACATTAGTCATAAAGAACTCATATACTTATTGCAAAAATCTACAAGCCATTGAAAAAAAAGCACTACGCGCATGCTCCTAGGGGGATAGATTGGTAGGAAAAGACTATCGCTTGTCCCCGGCCGCCACTCATAAGGAAGACAATCAATAAATAAAATTGTGCTCCAACTTCATCACAAAGCGGTTCACCATACGTGCATGCTACGGGAATCACAAACCTCAACACAAGTATTTCTACTAATCTAGAGTCTCCCACTAGCATGACTCTAATATCACCATCTTTATATCACAAAACTATTGCAAGGAATCAAACATATCATATTCAGCGATCTACAAGTTTATGTAGGATTTTATGACTAACCATGTGAATGTCCAATTCCTGGCATCTCTCTAAATAGATATAAGTGAAGCAAGAGAATTTAATTCTTTCTACAAAAGATATGTCCACGCTCTAACAAATAAAAGTGAAGCAAAAGAGCATTCTATAAATGGCAGTTCTCTATGTGAAGAGAAACAGGCAATCCAAACTTCAATTGATATAAGTGAAGCACATGAAGCATTCTATAAAGCCATACTCAAAAGATTTAAGTAAAGTGCAATGAGCATTCTATAAATCAACCAAGGACTATCTCATACCAGCATGGCGCATAAAAGAAAAGTGAAAACTAAATGCAAAAGACGCTCCAAGACTTGCACATGTCGCATGAACGAAACGAATACGAAAACATACCGATACTTGTTGAAGAAAGAGGGGATGCCTTCCGGGGCATCCCCAAGCTTAGACGCTTGAGTCTCCTTGAATATTTACTTGGGATACCTTGGGCATCCCCAAACTTGAGCTCTTTCCTCTCCTCCTTTTCCTCATATCGAGACCTTCTCGATCAAACACTTCATCCACACAAAACTTCAACAGAAAACTCGGTAAGATCCGTTAGTATAATAAAGCAAATCACTACTCTAAGTACTGTAGCAAACCAATTCATATTTTGTTTTTGCATTGTGTCTACTTTAATATAGCTTTTCCATGGCTTAATCCACTGATAAATTGATAGATTCATCAAAACAAGCAAACTATGCATCAAAAACAGAATCTGTCAAAAACAGAATAGTCTGTAGCAATCTGAACATTCACCATACTTATGGTACCCCAAAAATTCTGCCAAAATTAGGAAAAATAAAAAATTTGTACAGCAAGACAGTGCAAAAGGAATCAGAACCAATTGATGTTCCATAAAAAAATGTAAAATCAAGAACTGCAGCCAAAGTTATTGTCCTGCACCGCACAAACCAACAGGCATTGTAAACATCATAAAGGCAAACCTTGGCACATTATTTTTATAATACAATGGAATTGTACAAGGGGATAATTATTTTTGATGAAAAGTTTCTGTAATCAAGATTCACAAAGTTCTCGTGAGCATGAACAAAGTTCAAGGCTAGCTCCCACTTTAACAATGCTCGTCTTTCTCACTTTCACTTTCCTTTTTGAAAAGTTTTGGGTTCCCCTCTTTATTTTTTTTGTTTTTAAACTATATAAAAGAACTCAACAGAAATAAATGACTCTCTAAAACTTCCGGGTTGTCTCCCTAGTAGCGCTTTCTTTAAAGCCATTAAGCTAGGCATATAGTGCTCAAGTAATG
Source organism: Triticum dicoccoides (assembly GCF_002162155.2). Lineage (NCBI taxonomy): Eukaryota > Viridiplantae > Streptophyta > Magnoliopsida > Poales > Poaceae > Triticum > Triticum dicoccoides. The sequence continues at coordinate 128,667,877 of NC_041389.1, forward strand.
AATCCACCCAGATCCCAAGGTATATCAAAGCCAATTTTAATTAACAATGATTTGTAATTTAGTAGTGAGCACAAAATAACATATATCATGCAACAACAAAGTCTAACTCTCTTCCTATGCATTGGCATGTCATAAAAGAACAATTCATGCACACCAAGTAAAGGCCAATGCATAGTATAAACAGTTTCTTGCAATTTTATCATATTGGAAACATAGAGTGGTGGAGATATAGTTCCTCTCTCATAATAATTGCAAGTTGGAGCAACAAGCACATGCATATTATATCTATCAAAATAATCATGTGTAATAGTAAAATGCAACCCATCAACATAATCCTTAATAAGCACAAACTTCTCCGATATAGTGTAGTTTGGAGAATTCAAAAAGATAACAGGACTATCATGTGTGGGTGCAATAGCAACAATTTCATGTTTAACATAAGGGACTATAGCAAGTTCATCTCCATAAGCATTATTCATATTGGCATCTTGGCCACAAGCATAGCAAGCATCATGAAAAAGGGATATTTCAAATGAATTAAAGGGATCATAGAAATCATCCTTCGGTAAGCACGAAGGGGAATTAAACAATGTATGAGTTGAAGAGTTACTCTCATTAGAAGGTGGGCACGGGTGATCAATCCGCTCTTCCTCCTTTTGTTCTTCGCTCTCCTCCTCATCCTTTTCATCCAATGAGCTTACAGTTTCATCAATTTCTTCTTCCATAGCTTCCTGCAAAATATTAGTCTCTTCTTGGACAGCGGAGACTTTCTCAATAAACGCATCAATATTGTAGTTATATTCATAATTTTCATAGCAATATTTAAATATAGCATAATTTTCAGGCCTATAAACATCATCATCTAAAGCTTCATACTTTTCAAACAAAGATTCAATTTCATAAGCACCTTTAAAAGCAACAAATTCCTCAATTTGTTCAACATCATAGTAATCATATATACCATTAGCATAGGAAGCCAAGGTTTTATCATCATTAAATTTGCATGAAAAGGGAAGGTGTGGAGCCTTCATCCTGGAGCAACAATTAATATCATAGTTCAAGTATAGTTGCCTAGCATACCAACGTAACATATGAATTTGATCCCATAATAGTTTCCCTTTTTGTGTCAAGCGATAATCCCTAGAGTATTCACGTTGATCCAATGTGTCTCCCACAACATAATTGAATGGGGTTTTCTCAGGATTATTAAAGTAGTACATAATGTCTTTCACATAACGAGCATCGAGGGTTTTAGGAGGTTCCCCATCTCCATGAGTATCAAGCACACCTAATTTTTTTGGTATTTCGTGTTCCATATCCATAACTAAAGATAGAGAACAACTAAGAACAGCAAATAAAAATTACTTAGTGATAAAGCAAACAAGAACACACGAGAATATTCACCCCATGCCATGACTCCCCGGCAACAGCGCCAGAAAAAGGTCTTGATAAACCACAAGTACAGGGGACAATTGTAGCCTCTTTCGATAAGTAACAGTGTCGAACCCAATGAGGAGCTAAAGGTAGAACAAATATTCTCTCAAGTCCTATCTGCCACTGATACGACTCTACGCACGCTTAGTGTTCGCTTTACCTAGAACAAGTATGAAACTAGAAGTACTTTGTAGGTGTTGTTGGATAGGTTTGCAAGATAATAAAAAGCACGTAAATAAAAAGTAGGGGCTGTTTAGATAAAGAAGCAATAAATTAAATATAGCGAGTGTGAAAAAGTGGTGGTAGGAGTTGTGAAATTGTCCCTAAGCAACTGATTACTTTACTAGACCGATAGCAAGTTTTATGTGGGAGAGGCCACTGCTAGCATGTCATCCCTGACTTGGAATTCTATGCACTTATGATTGAAACTATTAGCAAGCATCCGCAACTACTAACGTTCATTAAGGTAAAACCCAACCATAGCATTAATATATATTGGTCCCCCTTCAATCCCGTATGCATCAATTTTTATGCTGGCTAGAAGCTTCTGTCACTCTTGCCCTCCAATACATAGTCCTATCAACATACAACTAACCCTATGGTGTGATCCACGTGCGCACTCATATGATGGGCACCAAAGGACAGCAACATAACCACAAGCAAATTAAACCAATCATAGCAATTCATCAATCACCGATAGGACAATGAAAATCTACTCAAACATCATAGGATGGCAACACATCATTGGATTAATATGAAGCATAAAGCATCATGTTTAAGTAGAGGGTACAACGGGTTGCGGGAGAGTGGACCGCTGAATATAGAAGGGGGAAGTTGATGGAGATGTTGGTGAAGATGGCGGAGGTGTTGGTGTAGATCGTGCTGATGATGATGGCCCCCGGCAGCGCTCCGGCGCCACCGGAAGCAAGGGGGAGAGAAGCCCCCATCTTCTTATTTTTCCTTGACCTCCTCCCTAGATGGGAGAAGGGTTTCCCCTCTGGTCCTTGGCTCCCATGGCATGGGAGGGGCAAGAGCCCCTTCAAGATTGGATCTGTCTCTCTGTCTCTCTCTATTTCTGCGTTCTTGGATTCTGCCCTGGCACCGTTTCTTTTATATTTGGAGATCCGTAACTCCGATTGGATTGAAACCTTTGCCCAGATTTTTTTTCAAAAATTAGCTTTCTTGCGGCCAAAGAAGGGCATCAAATGCCTTACGAGGGGCCCACGAGGGTCAGGGGCACGCCCAGGGAAGGCAGGTGCGCCTCCTGTCTCGTGGCCACCTCGGGCACCGTCTCGCGTTGATTTTACTTCCCAAAATCATAAATATTCCAAAAATAAGCTCTGTCCATTTTTATCCCGTTCGGACTCCATTTGATATTGGGTTTCTGCGAAACATAAAACATGCAACAAACAGGAACTGGCATTGGGCACTGGATCAATATGTTAGTCCCAAAAATAATATAAGAAGTTGCCAAAAGTATATGAAAGTTGAATAATATTGGCATGGAACAATCAAAAATTATAGATACGACGGAGACGTATCACAACTCAACAAACACCTTCGGAGATACCTGTAGAGCATATTTACGATTACCTAATTATGTTGTGACATTTGATAGCACACAAGGTATTCCTCCGGTATCTGTGAGTTGCATAATCTCATAGTCGAAGGAATATGTATTTGTCATCAAGAAAGCAATAGCGATAAACTGAACGATCAGTATGCTAAGCTAGCAGATGGGTCTTGTCCATCACATCATTCTCCTAATGATGTGATCCCGTTATCAAATGACAACATATGTCTATGGTTAGGAAACCTTAACCATCTTTGATCAACGAGCTAGTCTAGTAAAGGCTTACTAGGGACACGGTATTTGTTTATGTATTCACACATGTATTTAAGTTTCTGATCAATACAATTTTAGCATGAATAATAAACCTTTATCATGAATAAGGAAATATAAAATAACAACTTTATTATTGCCTCTAGGGCATATTTCCTTCAGTATCAAATACCCAGGGGCTACTACGAATACTAGTAAGGTACACATCAATAACATGTATATCAAATATACCTCTGTTCACTTTGCCATCCTTCTTGTCCACCAAATATTTGGGGCAGGTCTACTTTTAGTGACCATTCCCTTTGTAGTAGAAGCACTCAGTTTCAGGCTTAAGTCCAGCTTAGGGCTTCTTCACGGGAGTGTCAACTTGCTTGCCATTCTTCTTGAAGTTCCCTTTCTTTCCCTTGCCCTTTTTTCTTGAAACTAGTGGTCTTGTTAACCATCAACACTTGATGCTCTTTCTTGATTTCTACCTTATCGAGCATCGCAAAGTGCCCGGGAATCATTTTCGTCATCCCTTGCATATTATAGTTCATCATGAAGTTCTAGTAGCTTGGTGATAGTGACTAGAGAACGCAGTCAATCACTATCTTATATGGGAGATTAACTCCCACTTGATTGAAGCAATTGTAGTACTCAGACATTCTAAGCACGTGCTCACTAGCTGAGCTATTCTCCTCCGTATTGTAGGCAAAGTACTTGTCAGAGGTCTCATATCTCTCGACATGGGCATGAGTCTGAAATACCAATTTCAGCTCTTGGAACATCTCATATGCTCCGTGGCGTTCAAAACGGTTTTGAAGTCCCGGTTCTAAGCCATAAAGCATGGTGCCTTAAACTATTAATGCCTTGGATTTGTCATGGCAGATGTCCTCATGAAAAGGACTTAGTCATGAGGCCAACGCATCTAACTGGTAGCTTGAGAGGGGTTGAGTGGGACGAGAGACGCGAGATTTTACCCAGGTTCGGCCCCTCATGATGGAGGTAAAAGCCTACATCCTGCTTGATTGATATTGATAATGATGACGATCTTGGTTACAAGGATGAAGTTTTCCTACCTCTATCTCGAGAGCATCTACTTTTATCTTGTCTAAGACTTGTCGATTGAGACCTGTCTATTGAGACGTCTAGAAAAACTTGACCTCTTGGGGCGCCCTGCCCCTCCTTATATAAGTTGAAGGGGCGGGTTACATGTAGAGTCCAAGTCGGATTAAGACTTAAATTATTCTGACCTCTCACCGTGGGCTTCTTAACGTCTTGGGCTTCTTAACCCCAGGCGACTCATCTCTGTGACTCCATGCATCTGCCGAGTCACAATCTGTCTATCGGGTAATAACTGTCTACTGGGCCATAATTGTCTGTCGGGTCATAACTGTCTGTCGGGTTAGAGACTGTCTGCCGGCTTACAACTGTCTGCTGGGTTAAAGACTGTCTGCCAGGTCATAACTGTCTGTCCGGTTAGAGACTATCTGTCGGCTTACAACTGTCTACTGGGTTAAAGACTGTCTGCCGGGTCTCACCAGCCGGGTCAGGATCTAAGATGACTTAACGTCATGGCAACTTAAACCCAGAGATGACTTAAGCCTTAGGGCGGCTTATCCTTATGAGCCGGGTCTTGGTCGTGGGGAATATCCCCAACATTAGCCCCCAGTTTAGTTTTGAATTTATTCATGCTAAACCCTTAAAATAAGAATATGTAAAGGGACCGGCTCACTCAAAAAATACTAGTTGACCAGCTCCAATTTTTTTTGAATCTCTATCATATCAATAACTGATGCTGGATCCTTGGAGAAAAATTAACCCTTATTATCTTCAACTACCTTGTCTTGATAAAATTCGTCTAATGTTGTGCAAACTTTCAATACTTCAGAATTCAACGAAAAAATCCCTATGATGTTTAAGTTGTTTGAATTGCCCGGAGGAGATAACCTTTGCAAACTTCTATAGCCCCCAAGTCTTTAGAGGGGAACATAGTGATATCTTTAAGACTTGCTTCAATATAAATATTGCAACTCTAGAGAAATCCGGATTGTTCATCTGAGTCACCAGCCATAAGTTGAATGTTCCACATATGTAGCCCCCAAGTACCGGGTTGTCTTGCCTGCAGCAACCTGGGACTTGAAAATTTCTTATGCTCATAAAACTTCAACCAGTGTAGCCCCCAAGGCCAGGTCATTATGCAATAATAAGCAAGGACTTATACATATCTGATTTAATAGACTTGATAAGCAATGTGTAGCCCCCAAGGGCCGGCTCAGTAAGAAAATACTGTGCTGGGACTTAGAAAAAAGATATAAGGCCGGCTCATCTTCTTGAGATAACCGAGTCTGTTGACAATGTAATGATTTGAAGAGCAACTTGCATTAGCCCCCAAGTGCCATGGTACATGCTTGCGGTGACATGGGACTTACATACTTGATGTAATCTTGATTTAATAATGTAGCCCCCAAGTGTTGGGTTGTGTGCTTGCATCGACTCGGAACTATTCCTTCCATTGTAGAATAAATCATATCCACTGTCCAGATGATGTTGTTGAAAGCCTTGCATATCAATATTGAACCACGCTCTCTGCTGTGAGCTGGTATTTTTGGATGAAGGAATAATAGCCATTACTCTGAAGGGGCTTTCAAAAACCTCAATCATCCAATACTGGTTATGATAACCATAATGAAATTCCAGCCATGTTTGGCTATTAAAGATTTGAAAAATATAATCCGGTATGAAACCCTCAATCAATAAATACTGGTTAACAACCATAATGAAAATCCAGTCATGTTGGCTATTCAAGATTGGAATAATATAATCTGGTATGAAAACAATCACAAGATTTGTCCGTTGACAAGCAAATCCAGAGTTAAATACTCAGTGGCTCTTGGCCGATGGCGACTTAATGTGCATTCATTGTAATCGGGGATCTTTGTAACCCCGCTGCTTATAGCCTTTGTAAACATCAAGAACTAATAATCCCTGCAAACAGAGATGTTATAAAAATTGCAAATATGCATAATAATATAATTCATAAGTCAACTTTTAAGGCTCGAATCCAAGGCGGGTTATAACCCAGAGACTCATGGTCATAAACAATCATTTGAAAAGATTATGATGGTGGATTATAGCCAAAATTATACTAGCGACTTAAAGTCAAAAGCCAGGACGGGTGATAACCCAAAGACTCAAATATGAGCCAGATAACCCGGAGTCGGTATAACCAGGGGATTCATAAAAAGCAAATAATTGAGAGCATAAAATATCTGAAAACCAAAACAGAAAATATGCAAATCTCAAATATTCGTTAGACCAGCTTTCGAGGCATGACCGAAAAAGTTGGTGTACAAGCCGCATATTTGCTTTGAAGGCCGCAACAGTCATTCGACACTCAGGCCTTATGTTTGCTTTCAAGGCCGCAACAGCCGTTTGGCATTTAAGCCACATGATTGCTTTAGAGGCAGCAATATCCGTTTGGCACTCAGGCCACATGATTGCTTTCAAGGCTGCAATAGTCGTTTGACACTTAGGCCACATGATTGCTTCAAAAGGCAGCAACAGCCATTTGGCACTTAGGCCACATGATTGCTTTCAAGTCCGCAACAGCCGTTTGGCACTTAGGCCACATGATTGCTTTAAAGGAAGCAACAACCATTTGGCACTCAGGCCACATGATTGCTTTAAAGGCAGCAACAGCCGTTTGGTGCTCACGCCTGGTCAAGAAAGTATGAAATCTAACCCGGTTGGCGAGTCAGCCGCGTCATGTTGATGTAGACTGGGCCGCCGAGGCTGCGGTTTGCACATACGTCCGCTGAGCATTATGGCACGGGTAGATGCAGCGCATGATAATGGTGACGCGAGCTATATATCCATGACACGACCATCACCCTTGCAGTGAACAATTGTCCTGCATCAAAAAAATCGCAAGCCAGAGTAATTGTTCTTTAATGAAAACAATATGTGCTAATAGATTTAGATGGATATCACCTGATTCATCCGGATGATAGATGATCTTGTGGATACCCCCAAGAAATTTCAACGGTGATTTAGCCACAAAACAGGCCTCCAAGACACCATTTCTCTGTTGATTGATGTAGTTAAGCATTTCATTATCGGTTGCATTTGTGGGCACCGACAAATCTGCTGCCTTTTGTAGTATTGACATTGCATAGATCAAATGCTTCTAAAAATTCTCTCCAATTGAAAGTGCAATATCACCAAAGCATGAGAATATTTGTAGTTTTTCCAGGTCTATGCAACTGACTGCTGGATAACTCCTTTAGGATCTAGATCATGATACCATCATAGTGGGGCAAAACTTCTCTTCCAGTGCCTTGCATAGTGGCACACACCTGATGCTCTTCAAGTTCTGAAGTCCCAAATCTAAATACTGATAGAACTTTGCTCACCCCATCTCTCCCAATCTCTAAATAATAATCAACAGGCAACCACAAAGAAGGCCCTGAAATTGCCCTAAAACTGCTTGATGCTCCTGTAATATCATGCTTGCCAAAAGTTCAGAACGTCTACATCTGCTCCTGCAAAAGGTCTATCACCTAGCTGTGCATCAAGGACATAATTCTTCTGTGCAGCAATGAGGATAATCCTCAGATCATGGACCCAGTCCGAATTATTGCTACCATCATCTTTCAACTTAGTTTTCTCTAGGAACATATCAAAAAAATAGGGAAGCTACATCGCGAGCTATTGAACTATAACATAATTTGCAAAGACATTTTGACTATGTTCATGATAAATCTTAGTTCAATTAATCAAATTACTAATGAACTCCCACTTAAATCAACATCCCTGAAGTTGTCTAAGTGATACATGATCCAAATCAACTAACCCATGTCCGATCATCACGTGAGATGGGGTAGTCATGAATGCTGAACATCTTTATGTTGATCATATCTACTATATGACTCACGTTCGACCTTTCGGTCTCCAGTGTTCTGAGACCATGTCTGTACATGCTAGGCTCGTCAAGTTTAACCCAAGTATTCTGCGTGTGTAAATCTGGCTTACACCCGTTGTATGTGAAGGTAGAGTCTATCATACCAGATCATCACGAGGTGCTTCGAAACAACGAACTTGGGCAACGGTGCATACTCGGGGAGAACACTTTTATCTTCAAATTTAGTGAAGGGATCATCTTATAATGCTACCACCGTTCTAAGCAAAATAAGATGTATAAAGGATAAACATCACATGCAATTAAAATATGTGACATGATATGGCCATCATCATCTTGTGTTTCTGATCTCCATATCCAAAGCATCGTCATGATCTCCATCATCACCGGCTTGACACCTTGATCTCCATTGTTGCGTCGGGTCATCTCGCCAACTATTACTTCTACAACTATTACTAACGCATAGCGATAAAGTAATGCAATTACATGGAGCTTGCATTTCATACACTAAAGAGACAACCCTAAGGCTCCTGCCGGTTGTCTATATTACAAAACATGATCATCTCATACATCAAAATATATCACATCATATTTTGATCATATCACATCACAACATGCCCTGCAAAAGCAAGTTAGACGTCCTCTACTTTGTTGTTGCAAGTTTTACGTGGCTGATACGGGCTTCTAGCAAGAACCGTTCTTACCTACGCAAAAACCACAACGGTGATTCATCAAGTTTGATGTTTTAAACTTCTTCAAGGACCGGCCGTAGTCAAATTCGATTCAACTAAAGTAGGAGAAACAAACACCCACCAACCACCTTTATGCAAAACAAGTTGCATGTATGTCGGTGGAACCTGTCTCATGTACGTGGACATGTAAGGTTGGTCCGGGCCGCTTCATCCCACAATACCGCTGAATCAAAATAAGACGTTGGTGGTAAGAAGTATGACTATCACTGCCCACAACTCTTTGTGTTCTACTCATGCATATCATGTATGCATAGACCTGGCTCGGATGCCGTTGTTGGGAAATGTTGCATGAAAAACGAAAAAAATCTATGCACACACAAGATCTATCCATGGAGATGCATAGCAATGAGAGGGAGGAGTGTGCCTATGTACCCTCGTAGACCGTAAGCAGAAGCGTTTATTAACGCGGTTGATGTAGTTGAACTTCTTCGCGATCCAACCGATCGAGTACCGAACATACGTCCCCTCCGCGTTCATCACACGTTCAGCTCGGTGACGTCCTCGCCTTCTTGATCCAGCAAGACGACAAATTAGTGGATGAGTTCCGGCAACACGATGGCATGGTGATGGTGATGGTGAAGCTATCTTCACAGGGCTTCGCCTAAGCACTACGAAAATATAACCAAGGGTGTAAACGGTGGAGGGGGGCGCCACGCACGACTAAGAGATTGTCGTGGTTATGTGTGGCGCCCCCCTCCCACATCTATATAGGCGGGGGAGAGGGTAGCAGCCAGGAGGCGCCCCAAGTAGGTCCAAATCCTACTTAGGCTCCTGCCCTGGCCGCGCCCCCTTCCTAATTTTCCGGAGGAGGGAAGGAAAGGAGGGAGAGGAAAGGAAGGGGAGGCCGACTCCCCCCTTTCCTTCTCTCGCTAAAGGGTGTTGTAGGATCGAAAGTATGTGTAGAGGGGGGTGATTAGACTACTTGACCAAATAAAAATCTAGCCTTTTCCCCAATTTTAAGTCTTGGCCTATTTTAGCAACTTAACACAAGTCAAACAATCAACCTACACATGCAATTCTAAGAGTATAGCAGTGGAATGTAAATCATTGCATATGAAGGTAGAAGGAAGGAGTTTGGACGGAGCAAACACAATGTAGACATGGAGATTTTTGGCGTGGTTCCGATAGGTGGTGCTATCGTACATCCACATTAATGGAGACTTCAACCCGCACAGGGTAACGGTTGCGCGAGTCCATGGAAGGCTCCACCCACGGAGGGTCCATGAAGAAGCAACCTTGTCTATCCCACCATGGCCATCGCCCCCAAAGGACTTGCCTCACTTGGGTAGATTTTCACGAAGTAGGCGATCTCCTTGCCCTTACAAACTCCTTGGTTCAACTCCACAATCTTGAGGGAGGCTCCCAAGTGACATCTAACAAATCTAGGAGACACCACTCTCCAAAAGGTAATAGATGGTGTGTTGATGATGAACTCCTTGCTCTTGTGCTTCAAATGATAGTCTCCCCAACACTCAACTCTCTCACACAGATTTGGATATGGTGGAAAGATAATTTGAGTGGAAAGCAACTTGGGGAAGGCTAGAGATCAAGAATCTTGTGGTAGGAGTGGAATATCTTGGTCTCAACACATGAGTAGGTGGTTCTCTCTCAGAAAATGAGTAGTGGAAGTGTAGGCACGTTCTGATGGCTCCCTCTCAAATGGAGAAGGGGTGGAGGGGTATATATAGCCTCCACACAAAATCTAGCCATTACACATAATTTACCAAACTCGGTGGGACCGAATAGTGAAACTGGTCAGACCGTTCTGGTTCAAAATGTGAATGTTAGAGTTTTCGGTGGGACCGACAAGGTCAACTCGATGGGACCGATGTGCTAGGGTTAGGGCAAAACCTCATCTCGGTGAGACCAATTGCATTAACCCGGTGAGACCAATTTTAGCAATAAGCAAACAGAGACTTGGTCAAGCAAACTCGGTGGGACCAAAATAATTGCAATAGGCAACAAAGAGTTTGCAGGGCCATCTCGGTGAGACCGAGATCCCATCGGTGAGACCGAACTGATTAGGGTTTCTAGCAGTGGCTATGTCAAGTGAACTCTGTGGCGCCGAATAGATCAAATCAGTGGGGCCGAGTTTGACTTTGGGTTTAGGACATATGTGGAAATGAGAAAGTGGTTGAGGGATTTGGAGCATATCACTAAGCACTCTGAGCAAGCAAGCCATTAAGCAACACCTCATCCCCTTTTAATAGTATTGACTTTCCTATGGATTTTTGTGATCTTGGATCACTAAAATGAAAATGAAGAGTCTTGAGATTTTTCCAATGTTTGTCCTTAACATCTTGAAGGGGTTCCACATCCTCTTGTCCTGTCACTCCAATGTTGAACTTATATGAAATATACTAGATGAAAGTATTAGTCCAACACGAGATATGTTGACATTAATTACCAAAATCACCCAGGGAGCACTTGTGCTTTCAGCTGCGGCCTAGGAGGGGCGCGCCATCCCCTTGTGGGCTGGTGTGTTCCCCCCTTTTGGCCCATATGGCCCATTAACCTCCCGGGGTTGTCCGGAACCCCTTCCAGTGACCCGATTTCTATCTGGTACATCTCGAAACTCTTTCGGTGTCCAAATATCATCGTCCTATATATCAATATTTACCTCCGGACCATTCCAGAGCTCCTCGTCATGTCCGTGATATCATCTGGGACTCCGAACAACATTAGGTCACCAAATCATATAACTCATATAACACTATATCGTCAACGAACGTTAAGCGTGCGAACCCTATGGGTTCGAGAACTATGTAGACATGACCGAGACACCTCTCCGGTCAATAACAAATAGCCGAACCTAGATGTCCATATTTGCTCCTACATATTCTACAAAGGTCTTTATCGGTCGAACCTTATGACAACATATGTAATTCGCTTTGTCCATCGGTATGCTACTTGCCCAAGATTCGATCGTCGGTATCTTCATACCAATTCAATCTCGTTACCGGCAAGTCTCTTTACTCGTTCTGTAATACGTCATCTTGCAACTAACTCCTTAGTCACTTTGCTTGCAAGGCTTCTTATGATGTGTATTACCGAGAGGGCCCAGAGATACCTCTCCGATACTCGGAGTGACAACTCCTAATCTCGATCTATGCCAACTCAACAAACACCTTCGGAGATACCTTTAGAGCATCTTTATGATCACCTAGTTACATAGTGACGTTTGATAGCACACAAGGTATTCCTCCGGTATCCGGGAGTTGCATAATCTCATAATCGAAGGAATATGTATTTGTCATCAAGAAAGCAATAGCAATAAACTGAATGATCAATATGCTAAGCTAACGGATGGGTATTGTCCATCACATCATTCTCCTAATGATGTGATCCCGTTATCAGATGACAACTCATGTCTATGGTTAGGAAACCTTAACCATCTTTTGATCAACGAGCTAGTCTAGTAGAGGCTCAATAGGGACACGGTATTTGTTTATGTATCCACACATGTATTTAAGTTCCTGGTCAATATAATTCTAGCATGAATAATAAACCTTTATCATGATTAAGAAAATATAATAATAACCATTTTATTATTGCCCCTAGGGCATATTTCCATGAGTATGTCTATGGTAAAGTACTCACGCATCATCGAAGGGTGGCAAGGTTGATGTAGAGCTCCTCCGTGATTGAATCCCCCTCTGGCGGAGTGCTAGAAAAGGTCCCCAGATGGGATCTCTCGACAATAGAGGCTTGCGATGGTGGAAAAGGTATTTCATGGACTCCCTGCTGGTTGGTTTCCTAATTTTTGAGAATTTATAGAGGCGGAGTTAGATCGAACGGAGCCACGTGGGCCCCACAAGCTACCGGGGCATGCCCTAGTGCCTTGTGGGCCACTACTCCATCTTCTCGTCCCCTTCAAAAGCTTCCAGAGTCTCTTATTGCCAGAAAAATCTCCAAAAAAATTTGTGGCATTTGGACTTCGTTTGGTATTGATATTCTGCAAAGTCAAAAACAAGCAAAACATAGCGGCTAGCACTGGGCACTAAGTTAGTAGGTTAGTACCAAAAAATGATATATAGTTGCTTGTAAATATATATAAAACATCCAAGATTGATACTATAATATCATGGAACAATAAAAAATTATAGGTACGTTGGAGATGTATCAATGACATGCTGCTATTCTTCCGGGCAACCGAGGCTGAGACTGTCTAAATTAAAGGAGTCTTGGAGAATTATGCAAGAGCTACTAGGCAATTGAATAATACTGAAAGAAACTCTATTTTGTTTGGAGAGCACTAACAAGCACGTGAAAAGACCGATGTTACTCAAGTTCCAGAAGTGGAGAATGTTAACCTCGAATAGAAGTACTTGGGATTGTCGACCCCTAATTAGCGCTTGCCTAAAGGCCGTTTAAGAATACAAAGAGGCTTATCCTTCGACGTGACTCTCAAATGGCTCAAAGCAACAAGGAGGTGTTAATAAGGTCATAGCCCAAGCACTCCCAAGTTACTTGATGAGCGTCTTCTGATTACATGCAACCACATGTGATGACCTCACATGCATGGTTCGGAATTACCGATGGGGAGCCGAGAAGGGGAGGGAAGCACTAGTGTGCCTGGGAGGCTCTGATGCGACCAAAGTCACATGGCAGCCTCGGATTCATGGGGTCCGCCTTTTTGACCAAGCGCTGCTCGCATGATGAGCTTGGGGGAGTGCTTTCCGCCCCTGACACCTTATGCTCAAGTTTTCTCAAGGCGCGATACTTCCTCAACGACAACATGGAGGACACCGATTTTTCTGATGCTTCTTCACCTACTTGGCAAGCAGTTCAACATGGCCTTTAACTTCTCAAAAAGTCTTAGTTTGGATAGTGGGAAATGGATGATCGGTTCAAATCTGGCGCAAAAAGATTGATCCCAAAATGTAGGCTCTGGTAGGCCAATTTGCCCACAGGACGATGTAGGTTGCTGAGGGTATATCTGAATTATTGGACGATCATTGCAACTGGGGAGTTGGTTTATTGCAGCAATACTTCCTTCCAGTCGACATTGAGTAGATAGTCAAAATCAGATCATCCCCTTGCCTCGGGGAGGATGTGCTGGCATGGGAAGCAGAACTGAGTGGCGCGTTCACCGTCTGGAGCGCGTACTAGTTGGTGCTCGATGAACCTCTTCGTCCTTCTTCAATCATAGCAAGCAAGGCATCGAACGGGCGATGAGCCCTCTGGGCTTTATTATGGAGATGAGATCGGTCCCTCCTAAGGAGTGTGTTGCAACTGATTCTCTGCCTACTTGGGTCGGTGAATGAAGAACATCATACATTTGAGGTTTCCAACTTATTCCTTCTCTCTGCGACCGAGTTGGAGGATACTTTTCATGCCCTCTGCAGATGTCCATGAATGGTGGCGCTTTGGCAAGCAATGGTGCAACACTGGAAACTCCGGAGCTTCATCAACTAGTGAACTTAGGGCCTGAATGGTTGCTCCACACCCTTGCTAATCTACCGGAGAGGGGGCAGTTAACATTGGTGATGACATTATGGTGCAACTGGCACGTCAGTCGCGCGATTGCGCATCACAAGAAACCATCGGAGGTGGAGGCATCGAAGCGATTCCTATTGAGCTATGTCAAATCGCCGGTGTCCATCAAGAACCACCCTAATGCGGGCCAAGTTAAGGGCAAGATGTCGGTTGGTGTTCCTCTCCCTCAAAGAGTGCTTCCACATGTGGAACAAGGCAACATCCCAGCATTACGCTGAGAATCACCGTCGTCGGTCTGGACTACTTTGAACATTGATGGTTCCTTTTGTGAACGAGAAAACGAGGCAGGTGCATGGATGATCTTGCATGACGAATCTGGGGTGCTCATATTCTTATCCCGTCGAGAGCTGCATCAGTACTCCTCGCCATTGAAATCAGAGCTTACTGCATGCATGGAGGTCTTAGCTCTAGCTATCTAGTGGACGTCGGTGCCTATTGTGGTGCAATCCGACCGCCTTTAGTTGACACACATGATACAATGATAGATCTTTGCATTCTATGATGGTTCGTGAAATCAACACATATCTTCAGGAAGAAAGATAGCTGGTAATCAAGCACGTTAGGCGAGAGCAGAACTCCATGAGTCATTATTTAGCAAATTCCGGTAGAAAGGAGAAGCACACTGTGGCTTCGACTAGGGCCTGGTGAGGCACATGATTATGTAATGCAGACATGTTTGGTGCTTATCTATAAACTCTTTTTCTCCCTGCCAGAAAAAAGAAAAGAAATATTACAAAATATATGAATTGCTTATCTTAGAAGGGAAAAATTCCGATTTAAGGCAAACCGCAAGTTAATCAGCTTATCTTGTTTTCAACATTATTTTAAAATACACAAATGGTTGACTTTCAATATTGTATGGCTCTTGCGTATCCAATAATAATACACTTATTTATCATATCTTGTCGTGTTTTCTCATCCAAATTGCTTGGCAGAAAATAAGAAACAATAAAATTCTTATGGGTGAGGGAAGAAGGGAAAATTGTATAGCAACAATGTAGTCAATCAACATGAAAGAGATCCACATGCACCCACAAACATGTAGCACAAAAAAGGGAGAGCACATCACGCAGCACAAAACACCAAAGAGGCAGTTAGAAGCCAAACCCTAACCCAATTGTGGCAACCGCCAGTGGGAAAGGCCAATGATAAAATGGACCAACCAATTCGCCCATTTCTCCCTGCTCTCTCTAGACAGATGACGCCACAGGTTGGCATTGGCAGCAAGGTAGATGGATAGAGACAAGGACAGCCAGCTCCCCTCCCCTCTACTCTCCTACTGTGTGGATCAAAAGATAGATAAATAAAACAAAGCAGATTGACAAGTAAATGAATTTTTCAGGAAAATTCCAAAGCCCAAATAAAAACTAAGACCGGAGCTTTCCATCATCACCTTGCGCAA
The DNA here is from genome assembly GCF_002162155.2 of Triticum dicoccoides. Taxonomy (NCBI): domain Eukaryota; kingdom Viridiplantae; phylum Streptophyta; class Magnoliopsida; order Poales; family Poaceae; genus Triticum; species Triticum dicoccoides. The sequence goes on from NC_041389.1 coordinate 128,683,707, forward strand.
GGCCAGCGAGCAGCCGCCGTGTTTTTTATAGCCCGGCTGACCAATCGCCGGAGGAGGAACTCACCACCAGGTCACCTATATCATTTCCTCCCTCCCTCCCTCTTGTACGCTTGCTTCTTTTTTTATCTTCTTCCTCTCCCTCTCGCTGGTTTCTTGATTATTTAATTGTTTAGGTGTTCGCCCATTTGGGTGTGTGTGATGGATGGATAGATAGATTCCAAGTTTCCAACCCCAGCTAGCTGCTACTTGTTTGCTCCAAGCAGAAGCCAAGAACAGCTCCCTCCCAAGGAAGGATCTTTTTCTTTTCCTGGATTTGGCCCGGTTCTGTTCGGGAAATCTTGGGCTGCCGGCGGCTGGATCTCCGGGAGGAGGATTTGATGCCGGTTCTTGCTCCATTTTGAGCCCGAATCATCCTGCCTCGGGACAGGCGACAGGCGAGCGGCCTTTCGAGCTCCCAGGAGCCGCGGAGGGTGAGCGAGGCGGCCTCCGAGCGCTCGGGAAGGCGGCGATGCCGCTGGTTTGATTCTGGTTCACGCTGCTGCTGGGGATGGAATCCAGCGGGGAGGAGCTCCTGAAGAAGATCCGGCAGCTGGAGGTGGGCCAGGCGCAGCTCAAGCAGGAGATGTCCAAGTTCGCGCTGCCACCGACCGGCGGCGGAGGGGAGCGCCGGCGCTCGCAGTCCGTCTCGCCCAGCCGCGGCGCGCCGCCTCATCCTGCGCCGGCGCCGGCGCCCTCGAGGCGGCTCTCCGGGGGACTTGATGGAGGCCCGCGGGGGTGGGGCCGTGGCTCCGCGTCCTTCTCGCACTCGTCGCCGCTGCAGCGGGAAGGCCGTGCCGCGGCCGAAGGCGGCGCCACGGGCGCTGGGCTGGCGGAGCGGCAGTACCGCAGGGTGCTCCAGTCGCTGGGGCAGTCCGTCCACATTCTTGACCTCGATGGAAGGATCATATACTGGTGAGCTTTCTACTTCTTGAATGTTTGCTGACCTGTTTTGTGTGAGCTTGTAAATGCTCGAGGAGCTGCTGCGGTGATAATGATGGCATCGGTTCAACTGTTCTTGTTATACTGCAATGAAGTGACCATGCATCCAATGGGAGTTGTGCTTTTAGTGGCATTTTAACCATGTATGCGTGCGATGATGGAACTTACTACTTGGTGAAATCTGGTATTTTGTCAGAGCTTTGTACAACCCCAGGCTGTACAAGTTACGTATCGTCCATGCTATGTCACAGTTTATATTGATTTGAGGTGAAGCTTTTTTGCATGATTGAAACAGATTGGTAATAGTAAAATAACACAATAAGGTTTCATGGCACTTGTGCCGTTGTTGTTTCAAGAGTTGAGTGATGCACATGGGTCAAAGTTTTGGGTCTTCATTTTTGTGTGAGTCGCATTGCTTATCGATTCAGCAACACAGTTTGATAGTCGTGTACCTACTTCCCACCTGTGCTAAACAAACATCACATTTTTTTTTTAGTCTGCAGTTCTGCATGGACTTTTGCTTCTCTTTTGTTCTTGTTAATGCTTTCTTATCACCAAAGACTTTCATTTGCCATGATGTAGGAATCGGTCTGCAGAGAATCTCTATGGTTATCCTGCATCAGAAGTACTTGGTCAGGATGCACTCATGCTGCTGGTTGATTCCCGTGACCTCAGTGTGGTAAATGATATGTTTCGACGCATTTCTTTGGGTGAGAGTTGGACTGGGAAGTTTCCAGTTAAGAACAAGGCAGGGGATAGGTTTTTAGCTGTTGGCACCAACACTCCATTTTATGATGAGGATGGCAGTTTGGTGGGCATTATTTGTGTTTCAAGTGATTCACGCGCATTGGAGGAGATACTCAGTGGACCTTCAACCTCTGCCAGGTCCCATCCAGAATCATCTAGCCCCTCCTGTTGTGATGGCAGTTGCAGCAACAGTAATCGAAAAACCAGTTTGTTGAACAGAAATCCGTTTGATCCCCAGCAGTCTACTATAGCCTCCAAGATAACAAATTTGGTGAGTTCTGTTACTACTTTATTACTCCCTCCATCCGAAAAAGCTTGTCCCAAGCCTGTCCCTCGAATGGCTGTATCTAGCACTAACTTGGTGGTAGACACATCCATTTGAGGGACAAGTTTTTTCGGACGGATTTTCGGACGGAGGGAGTAATATAAAAAGTAGAAATATGCATGCCATTGAGTAGCAATGAAACATTGTTTCTCTATAGCATGTTTTCTTTATTATTTGCTACTGTATTCCTTTCTGATATTTAGAATAACACAGGCTAACAAGGTTACAAATAAAGTTCGTTCGAGGGTCAAGATGGATGAGAATGGCATGCTACGGGAAGGTGGCAGTGGTGAGAGTCAGTGCTCTGATCGTGATAACAAGGAAGGTCCATCTAGTGGACCAAGTACACCAAGAGGAGATGCACCACATGGCGCCTTCGGCACCGAAGAGAATTCCCCTGGAAAATCAACCAAAACAAATGGTGATGAATCAGAAGCGAAAATAGGTCTCCACAAGATCTTGAGCTCAAAAGCAGAGGCATTGTTGAACAAGAAAGGGATAACATGGCCTTGGAAAGGGCGGGAGAATGACGGGCCTGATTGCAGAAATCAAGTGACCTGGCCATCATTGCATGGTGAGCAAGAGAATGGCCAGAATCATCCGAAAATCTCTGACACTCAAGTGGCCAAATTCAACCAACCTAATAAAAATGAGGCATCAGGTTCCTGGTCTTCTTTCAACAATAACAGCTCAAGTAGTGCAAGCAGCACTGGAAGCACCAATAGTAGTGCTCTATACAAAATAGACCATGAAGCAGACTGTCTGGATTATGAAATCCTGTGGGAAGATCTTGTAATTGGAGAACAAGTAGGCCAAGGTAGCTGCTTCTCCTTTTGTGAATTTTTATGTGTATATATTTTTTATCACATTGAAGTTTCTGTGCTGTTTCATAGTTTCTATCAGCGGTTTTAGAATTGACTGTTTGGTTATTGTAATTGGCTTTGTCTGCATGACATTACTTTGGAATAGCTCCTTTCCTGTCCTATTTGTTTTATAGAATCTATGCTTGTTGCATAACCTAGATAATATTACAACTGGATATGTAGTTGGAATAAATAATAATCCATTTTGCCACCAGTTTAGCCAAGCTTTGGTTCTAACTTTATTACAAGTGGGGTTACGTAGCTCACTAGCTCTAACTCCTAATGAGACCTAGAACCTCTGGGCTTTCACATGGGTAGCTTAAGTTTGCTTTCAAATTTGTGATTGAAATTTCTACTTTCAAGTTCTTAATATGCTATCTTGGTTTGATATGAATTTGCCCTACTTCAAGTGTGTGTATCCCTAGGACCTGAACATTTAGAGAGCTTAGAACATCAAGAAGGGTGGTCCTGACACTTTCCCTTGCATTTATGCTCAAACACTTCTCAAATTTCAAATACTCTGTGTGAATTTAGTTGCTATATTGGGTTTGATATTTTTAGAAGAGTACAAGCATGAGAAAAATGTTAAAGGGACAATGAAGTGTACTGCTTTCTATTATATTAAGTGTCTTCTAATCGCGTCCCTTTCAATTTTGATCTGCACAGGCTCCTGTGGGACAGTATATCATGCCTTGTGGTATGGCTCGGTATGTTCAGTTGTTTCTTTGTTGCATGAGTGACTTATCTCTGTTCACTTTTGGTTGTTAGTTTCATCTTTTTGTGTGGCATTTTGCTGCAGGATGTGGGTGTGAAAGTTTTCTCCAGGCAGGAATATTCCGAGGAAGTGATACAGGCCTTTCGACAAGAGGTAAAATTTCCATATTCAGCACAACTTTTGTTAGTTGATTCATGAAATATATAAGAGAAGACGATGCCTCTCTAATCAGCGGAGTGGCTTTCAGTAGTTTCTTAGCCTGATTATGATCAGCTAGCATCAAACCTGTGATGTTCTATTGATAGTTTGGGCCTTTCAAAATAACTTGCTCTGAAAATTTGTGTTCACAGGACGCCCATAAAAACCTATCATTGCCATGGTTGCCAAACATTTTGATGTGAATAAATATGAAAATAACATGGTCACAGATCTTCACATATTTTTTAAAAAGGTTAATTCCAGGAAATAGAAATAAAGTATTCACTAACTTGAGGTCTCGTGACATCGTTTTAGATTTATTTCTTTTATAATAAATTGTCACTATTCGTATGTGAAGGTATCCCTTATGAAGAAATTACGTCATCCTAATATACTGCTCTTCATGGGTGCGGTTACATCTCCACACCGCCTCTGTATTGTTACCGAGTTCCTCCCACGGTATGTTCCCTACCTTCTACTTGCGTGCTACTACCCTATATATTTGAAAGTATCTATTCTTTGGTTGTTGCTCTCTTTTTCAAATGTACTCGTATGAGACAATGACCAGAGCTATTTGTACAAAACCTGTTGAATGGTTTGATTTTTACAAACACAATTACATTAAGGCATGGTAAATCTCATCTTTATCAAATTAATTACAGAGGATGGCACAAGCAAGTGCCATGTCACTCCATTTTCTTTCTACTGTTTAATTCAAATTCTATGAATAAAATTGAAAATTATACCTAAGAAAGCACTCAGTACTTACTTACGAAGCCTTTTATCCCAAACAAGTTGGGGTAGGCTAGATATGAAACCCTTTCACGAGGACTTCCCAGGAGGTCACCCATCCTAGTACTACTCTTGCCCAAATGGGTTTCATATCCAAAAGACTGGCTAGTTTTTACATTGGCTCGCCAAGCCTATCACAACCCTTAGATATGAAACCCTTTCACGAGGACTTCCTGTAAGACAATAGGCTTTGGGGGGAACCGGCACAACCCTCTAGGGGTGGCCTATCACATATATATATAATGAGGTGGTATACAACGTTACAATATACACATGTAAATACAGTCTAACACCCTCCCTCAATCTTAGCCACTTTCTAATGAATCTAGAAGGGTAAGATTGCGCCTGCAAGTCTCAAACTGTGGCAAAGGCAATGGCTTGGTGAAGATGTCAGCAAGTTGATCCTTGGAAGAAATAAACTTGATCTGTAGTTGCTTCTGAGAGACACGTTCACGCACAAAGTGATAGTCAACTTTAATGTGTTTCGTTCGGGCATGGAATACCGGATTTGCAGAAAGGTATGTAGCACCGATGTTATCACACCAAAGAACAGGAGGCTGTGATTGGGGTATACTTAACTCCTGAAGCAAGGACTGTACCCAGATGATCTCTGATGTGGCATTGGCCACAGCCTTATACTCAGCCTCAGTACTGCTACGCGAGACAGTAGCCTGTTTCCGAGCACTCCAGGCAATCAGGTTAGAGCCAAAGAAGATAGCATAACCCCCCGTGGATCGCCTGTCATCTGGATTGCCAGCCCAGTCTGCATCAGAATATGCTGAAAGACAACCAGAGTCAGACGGCCGAATATGCAAACCATGAGCCACCGTGAAACGAATATAGCGCAAAATCCGCTTAACAGCAGACCAATGAGTGTCACGGGGTGACTGCAGATACTGGCAGACTCGGTTAACAGCATAGGAAATGTCTGGCGTGATCGTCAAGTACTGGAGCCCACCAACAATACTCCTGTACTCTGTCGCATCAGAAGAAGAAAGAAGCACACCATCAACAGCATTGAGCTTATCAGTGGTAGACATGGGTGTAGTCGTCGGTTTGCACTTAAGCATCCCAGCTCGCTGCAACAAATCCAGAGAGTACTTCTTCTGCGTCATAACAAGGCCAGCAGCACGAGAAGTAACCTCCACACCAAGAAAGTAATGAAGCTTCCCAAGGTCCTTGACCGCAAAATCAGCACCAAGTGAGCGAACAAGCGCAGTAGCAGCCGACTGAGAGGAGCTGACCAAAATGATATCATCTACATAGACCAACAAGTACATAGTAACCTCAGGCCTTTGAAGAAGAAACAATGAAGAGTCAGCAGTTGATGATGCAAAACCATGAGCACGAAGAGCCATTGCAAGACGAGCATGCCAAGCACGAGGAGCCTGCTTCAGACCATAAATTGCCTTGGATAGACGACAGAGATGATCAGGGCGATCCGGATCAGAGAAACCCGGAGGCTGGCGCATGTAAACCTCCTCCGCCAAGAAACCATGAAGAAAAGCATTTTGAACATCAAGCTGACGAAGAAACCAACCTCGAGTAACAGCCAGAGAGAGAAGAAGTCTGATGGTAGTAGGCTTGACCACTGGACTGAAGGTGTCTTCATAGTCAAGTCCAAAACGCTGTCGAAAACCACGAGCAACCAGACGAGCCTTATAGCGCTCAATGGACCCATCAGAATGCCTCTTCACTTTGAAAACCCATTTGGAATCAATGACATTTACCCGTGATTGTGGAGGAACAAGAGTCCATGTCTGATTGCGAAGAAGCGCTTGATACTCCTGCTCCATGGCCTCTCTCCAATGAGGAATGCGCATAGCAGCTTGATACGTGCGTGGCTCAGAGGATGGATCTGCGAGAGCAGCAGACATGCACGCCGCTAACCAAGCAACTGTGCCATCGTGACGTTGCTTAGGCTGAAAAATGCCACTCCGACTGCGCGTATGTGGACGTAGAGCAGCAGCAGGAGCCGGCGGAGGCGAAGGTGACGGAGACGTGACGGTCGCCGGAGATGCAGGAATCACCTCAGGCGAGCTCGGGAAAGACGACTCCGGGCTGCATGGCGAAGACTGGCCCGACGACAGGGGCTCAGAGGCCATGGGCGAACCGAGAGTGGGCGAGGCCAGCTCCGGTGACACCGGCCCAGACGGCCTTGGCGAGGCGAGAGCAGGCGAGGCCGGCCCTGATGAGAAGGGCCCAGACACCCTGGGCGAGGCAGGGGCGGGCGAGGCCAGGCCTGGTGATGACTGCCCCGACGCCCTGGGCGAGACGGGGACCGAGGAGGCCGGCCCAGTCGGCGGGGTTGCAGGGCGCGACGATGGCGAAGGCAGCCCAGAAGCCAGAGGCGACCGGGCCAGGACGTCGATCGGCCGTGCATGAGCACGGAAACCGAGGCCATGCAGGGGCGCCATGTGCTCCTCATGCACAACAGAAGGTGCCGAGGATGAAGGCGATGGCAACGAAGAGGAAGATGGCACTTCCAGAATCTCCAAACGAGCCCCACGACCAGTGCCTGCACCATGGTTAGGCAACAATAGAGGAGAATATGCAACATCATCAAATTGGTCAGAAGCAACAGAGGATGAATGCATGACAGGTGGCTCGGTAGTGGACACAGGGAGTTTGGCAAAGGGAAAAACATGCTCATCAAACACAACATCCCGAGAGATGTAGACACGATTAGTGGGCACATGAAGACATTTGTATCCTTTATGAAGAGAGCTATAACCAAGAAAAACACACTTCTTGGAACGAAACTCGAGCTTACGCTTGTTATATGGACGGAGATGGGGCCAGCAAGCACACCCAAACACCTTGAGAAAGGTGTAGTCCGGTTGTTCATTAAGGAGAACTTCAATGGGAGTCTTCATATTCAAAACACGAGTGGGAGTACGATTGATGAGAAAACATGTAGTGGTGAAAGCATCACTCCAAAAACGAAATGGAACAGATGCATGGGCCAAAAGAGTCAGACCAGCTTCAACAATGTGATGATGCTTACGTTCTACTGAACCATTCTGCTGATGTGTATGTGGACATGCTAAACGGTGAGTGATCCCAAGCGACTGAAAGAAGGAGTTGAGGTTGTGATACTCGCCACCCCAGTCCGACTGAACATGAACAATTTTGTGCTTGAGAAGGCGTTCAACATGTTTTTGGAACTGAACAAAAATGTCAAACACATCAGATTTACGTTTGATAAGATAAAGCCAGGTAAAGCGGCTGTAAGCATCAACAAAACTGATATAGTAATTATGACCACTAACAGAAGTCTGAGCAGGACCCCATACGTCTGAAAACACAAGTTCTAAAGGATGTTTCACCTCACGACTGGACTCCGAAAAAGGAAGTTGATGACTCTTCCCCTGCTGACAAGCATCACACACTGCTACATCTTTATTACTAGACACACTAGGAAGCTCATGACGACGCAAAACATGCCGGACAATAGGTGTGGCCGGGTGACCAAGACGAGCATGCCACTGTGACGGAGATACCCGAACTCCACTGAAGACGCGAGCGACGCCAGGATGCTCCAGACGATAGAGACCTTGGCAGAGCCTCCCACTAAGAAGAATGTCCCTCGTGCCCCGATCCTTAATAAAAAGATCAAAAGGATGAAATTCACAAAGCACATTATTATCACGAGTGAGTTTAGGAACTGAAAGAAGATTACGTGTCACAGATGGAACTCGAAGAACATTGCGAAGTTGAAGACTCCTATTGGCATGTCTAGTGAGAAGTGATGCTTGACCAATATGAGAGATGTGCATACCTGCTCCATTGGCGGTGTGGATCTTGTCGGAGCCATGGTAGGGTTCACGAGTGTGAAGCTTCCCCATCTCACTGGTCAGGTGCTCTGTCGCCCCAGAGTCCATGTACCAGTGGGGATCAATGGAGTAGGACTGAGTGTGTCCCTGTGGCTTCTGCGGCAGCGGACGATCAGCCATGGCGACCTGACGAGCAAAGTTGCGTGTATCCTTCCCGTCATTGCCAAGACCAAGAAAACCCCGCTGGAAGCGCTTGTGACACTTCGAGGCCCAGTGCCCATCGCGACCACAAAGCTGGCACACATGTGGACCGCCAGCCCCTGGTAGCGTCGCAGTAGGAGGAGGGGCCGAGGCGGGTGGTGGTGACTGCCCCGAAGGAGCCCTGGATGAAGCAGATGAGCGACCACCCTTGGTGGCGGCGTTTGCCGAGAGGGCGCCGTTGCCCCTGGATCGGCGCGTCTCGACTCGTTGCTCAGTAAGCAGGAGGCGTGAAAAGACCTCGTGTGCTGGCATGGGCGTGGAGTTGCCCCTCTCATTGATGATCTCGACTAGGGCGTCATACTCCTCATCAAGACCATTGACAATAAACGAGTTGAACTCGGAGTCGGTGAGGGGCTGTCCAATGGAGGCCAGCGTGTCGGCGAGACTCTTGACTTTGTTGTAGAACTCAGTGGCGGTGGAGTCAAGCTTCTGACACTCCCCAAGTTGGCGACGGAGCCCAGATACACGAGCCTGCGACTGTGCCGCAAACGAGCGCTCAAGAATAGTCCATGCCTCGTGGGACGTCTTGGCGAAGACAACAAGCCCAGCAACGACCGGAGAGAGCGACCCCTGGATGGAGGAGAGGTTCGCCTGATCCTGCCCTGTCCAGACACGGTGAGCCGGATTATAGACCGGACCGTGCACGCTGTCAACCAGCGCAGGAGGGCAAGGGAGAGAGCCGTCGACATAGCCAAGCAGATAGTGACTCCCAAGAAGCGGAAGAACCTGCGCGCGCCAGAAGATGTAATTGTCCGACGACAACTTGATGGTGATGAGATGGCCGAAGTGAAACGGCGGCGGCGGCTGCGATCCCATCGAGGAGACTGGCTGAGGTGAGACCACCGTGGAGACAGTCAGAGGGGCAGCCGGCGCGGTGACAGAGGGCGCGATGGCCGCGGTTGACGCCGCGAAGCCTGCCAGCGCGACGTCCTCCGCCACCAGCGGCGCAGTGGCCGAGGGCGCGACAGCCGCGGTTGACGGGGCGGCGGCGGTGTGGGCCACAAGCGCCTGCCCGGGCGAAGTAGCAGCCGGCGGAAGCGCGAAGAGGGAGCCGACGCTCCGTGTCCCGATCGGCGCCTGAAGGGAGGCGGCATCCAGCGGCCTCGAGAGAAGTGCCGCGAGGGAGGCCGGCAGAAAACCGGTGGCGGTGGAGCCGGACGCAGCGGCGGACGTCATAGCAGTCGGGCGACGGCGACGGCGGGCGCGGCGGCGGCGGCGGTGGCGGCGGCGGCGGTTTAGGGTTTTTAGGCGGAAGCGGACGTAACCTAGCGTGATACCATGTAAGACAATAGGCTTTGGGGGGAACCGGCACAACCCTCTAGGGGTGGCCTATCACATATATATATATAATGAGGTGGTATACAACGTTACAATATACACATGTAAATACAGTCTAACACTTCCCAGGAGGTCACCCATCCTAGTACTACTCTCGCTCAAATGGGTTTCAAACCTATGGAACTGGCTAGTTTTTACGTTGGCTCGCCAAGCCTATCACAACCTAAGAAAGCACTCTGTATTTATAAAATATAGCGGATACTATACACTGGTAAGTAAATACTCCCTCCGTAAACTAATATAAGAGTTTTTAGATCACTAGTTTAGTTATCTAAACGCTCTTATATTAGTTTACAAAGGGAGTACTTAAGATCACACCTCCTTTCTCTAGATTTCTCTCACATGCATATAAAGACCAACATGTTCCATATAGTTTGCATAATATTTTCTAGGACCATTAATGTTCAATGTAAATTCTAATAAAAGCTAAAGTTGAATGTCTGCAACTGTACAACAATGTGTGTATTTGATGCTAAACAGAAGTTATTGGCCTTCGTTTAACTTAGACATTTCTCCTTTTCTCTTATGGCGTATCCATACTTGTTGACAGAGGTGGATAAAAAATTGTGGGGCCATACCGTTTAGTAGGCTGTTCAGTTGTATATTTTTATCCATGCTAGTACATCAAGATAGTTTTTGAATTTATGCTTCAGTACTCACTGGCACGTCAAGATTGGTTTTGTTCAATTTTTATAACAGAATATGACTACGTACTACCCAGATTTCATGGTTTTTTACCTACAGAAAAAACAGGCTGTGTCTCATTATCGTTCATTATTTCTCAAATGCAGTGGAAGTTTATTTCGCTTACTTCAAAGAAGCACTACCAAGTTGGATTGGAGACGACGTGTTCACATGGCTTTAGATGTTGTAAGTGCATTTCTTTTAATAGCAGAATGTGGATTTTCCCACAGATATCAGATTACTTTCTACTAGTCCAAAAGGAAATGCAGTTAATGAAGGAAAAAACAGAGAATTATTCTTAGATTGCGTACAAAATGTAAAATGTTAGACGCCTGATTTTGTATTTGTTGCAAATGGGCATGTGTAGAAGTTGAATTCCAGGTAAAAAGGCCACATCGGGTAGTTTCAGTGCAAGAAAGAAACATATTTGAAAAGCAAAAGGCCATGGAATCTTGTATCTTCAATATATTAATTCATTCCCCCCATTGGGTGACTGGATTCTACTGAAGTTTCGAATTATTATTATGCTAGTGAGCACATACCAATTCTGTGAATAGTTTTGGCTAGTTTGCATTTCATTTCAAGTAAGGAACCTCCCAATCTCCTGGACAATAAGAAGTTTCATAACGTTTTCTTATTAACATTTCTGCAGGCAAGGGGCATGAATTATCTTCATCACTATAGCCCACCTATCATTCATCGAGATTTAAAATCGTCAAATCTACTGGTTGATAAGAACTGGACTGTTAAGGTCAGTACAATCATTTGCTCTTCAAACCTTTTAATACGTTCCTACTTGCATCTCATTTCATCTTGCTCAATCAGGTTGCAGATTTTGGTCTTTCACGTCTCAAGCGTGAAACTTATCTGACAACAAAAACAGGAAAAGGAACGGTAAGTACAAACAAAATCTATTTGGTTGATTGATAATTTGATATATACAGCATGGATCCTTTAAATTCATGGGGTTGGCATAAATATTATCTTGTTTTCCTAACTCTATTGATGTCGCTTTCCAATGCAGCCACAATGGATGGCTCCGGAGGTATTGCGCAATGAACCTTCAGATGAAAAGTAAGCACAAGATATTTTAATCAACAAAGTTCCCGTAGTCACATCTGCCAAAGTATATAATTGCTAATGACTTCAGTGATGCTACATATATAGGTCTGATGTATATAGCTATGGGGTGATCCTATGGGAGCTTGTCACTCAGAAGATACCCTGGGAAAATCTCAATTCAATGCAGGTATGTTTTGCTTGTATGTAGTTTATCTGTGACAATATCCTCACGTTTTGGTCATATATTGGTTACAGATTGCCATGATTTGACTTAAGAGTAATACTCATCCGTCCCAAAACAAGTGTCTAAGCAAAGTTAGTACAAAGTTGAGACACTTATTTTGGGACGGAGGGAGTATTTGTTTCAGCAGCTTCACAATAAGCAATGACTTAAATTTCAGAATAATATATACCTTTTGGATTGGTTATGTCGCTTCTTTCAATTTGGCACAGCAACATGAGAAAGGTGACACTTATGTGCTGGTTGACATATGAATATACAGTTGATGGGCTTCTAAGTTAGTCATTAATTGCGATTGCAATTTCTAGTATTATTAGTCACCTAGGAATTCAACAACTGGAGTTACCAGAAGCAGCATATTTTACTGGTTTTCATGTTCTTGAGTTGTCTCGGGATTAGTGTGACATTTTCTTATGGTAGCAGCATAGGTGCTCAGTATTGCAGAATACAACTCTATTTCATTAATTCTTTTCTAGATCACCTGTAGTTTTCTCAGAATTTGACAAGCTTGGTAGAATGTACATTAATTGTTGAAAACCCTTGCCTATTTGTACATTAATTCCTGAAACTCTTTCCTATGTAGGTCATTGGTGCAGTAGGTTTCATGAACCAAAGGTTGGAGATTCCCAGTGAAACAGATCCTTACTGGACATCACTTATACTCAGTTGTTGGGAAACGTATGTACTATCTCTGCCATCCCTTTTTTTTTCTCGCTCTTCTTAAAGACTTGCCTTTTCAGACTTATAAATTTTGAACTGTGCTGGTTTTCTTACATGTCGTGTTTTCTTACTACCATTGTCCTTGGCGCAAGCAGTGACCCACAAAGCCGTCCGTCGTTCCAAGAACTTCTGGAGAAGCTCAGGGAACTACAAAGGAAGTACGCTGTCCAGAATCAGGTGCAGCGAAATGCATCTGCCGCTGCGAAGAATAGCATCATCGAGGAATGAAGATTCCAACCTCTTGCTAAGGCGGTGGGTGTGTGAGTGAGGAGGGAATATTGTCGGTCGGCGATGGAGTGACGTTTTAACCCAAGAAAAGATTCGTGCCTCCTGTGTGATTGTTTCATGGAACAGCCGAGGCTGAAGATTGTGCAGATGAGGCGTCCTCTGAATTCGTGTGAGGATATGCCTGAACTTCCTCCGACTGCAATTTCTGGCATCAAAGATTAGAGTAGGGAGCCGAGGCTGGCGCTTTTGGGGTTCTACATTCCGTGGTGATGCGCGACTAACACGCGATCGGATTGATCGGGCTTGCATTTGTAACACGGAGAGGACGGTGTTGCTTTGTAGATTGTTCATTGTTCTGATGACAAATTGTACACGAGCTGCCAATCATCAAGAACCTTGTAAGATTCATACTTGTTTTTTTTCCTTGCCTTTTTCTGCTCTTCATTTTTTCTGGGCGGGAATTCCGAATCCCAGCACAAATCAACCGAAGCTGCTACTGTACTTCTACTTTTATTTCTTTTATTAGTAAGAAAAAACAAAACGTAGCTATTTTGTCTGCTCTCCGATCTACTCCCTCTGTAAAGAAATATAAGATCATTTAGATGAGAGGGAGTAGTTGAGTAGTGCCTCTCTTCCTTCCAGTTTACTCGCACACAAGAAAAGGCAATTTACGAGTCTAAGCAGCAGTATGGACCGACTTCCCTTGAGCTCTCTCTTTCTCTGGCTGCTGCGCGTCCTTCCTCAGCTTGCCCTTCGCTTGTTTGGCCACCGGCGTGCGATTGTCCTGTCTTCATTCTAGGGTGAACAAGTTCAACGGTGTGACGCCTTTCGAGCCAAGACGATGGTGTAGGGTCCCTCTTCGGCGAGGAATAGGTGTGTGTGCGATTGTCCTGTCTTCATTCTAGGGTGAACAAGTTCAACGGTGTGACGCCTTTCGAGCCAAGACGATGGTGTAGGGTCCCTCTTCGGCGAGGAATAGGAGTGTGTGCGATTGTCCTGTCTTCATTCTAGGGTGAACAAGTTCAACGGTGTGACGCCTTTCGAGCCAAGACGATGGTGTAGGGTCCCTCTTCGGCGAGGAATAGGTGTGTGTGCGTTGTACTCGGCCCCCGTTGCAGCCGATGGCGAGATCGTTTTGAAGGGCAGCTGGTGTTTCCTTGCTGCTGCTCATGTCATTCGAGCAAGCAAAGCCGTCTTCTTCGACAAGCGGAGCTTCTTTGTTTTCTTTCAGCTTGTGTGCTAGGCACCTTTGTATCTTTTGGCCGTTGGCTTTTCTTTCCGTTTTAGCAAGGTGTTGATGTTGACTGTAATCCAGGTCAATTGATGGCTTCGTTAATTCAAAGCCATCATCTTAATCCTTGTATTGTCTAGAAGAAGTTCTTGTTCTTGTTGACGAACGTTTGCTCAATAGAAGAGATGAATCCGTTATTTTTGCCATCGTCTCCTCGGTAGATGTGATGAATGGCAACTTTTTATGGCCTTTTGCGGTTTCTTCCGGCCTTGTTGTTCTTGGCAGAGTCCATTGCAAAATGAACGAACAGTGACTCTTCATTACTGATAGGGATGTGTCCGTCACGGACGTTTACAAGAGGCGTGAGTAGGGGATGCGCCGGTTAGCAATATATGCTAACCGTCCGTTAGTTACAAAGCGGGGATGACAGGATTAAGTAATTCATTCATAACAGAATCCATACGCCATGCAGTAGCTTGTGATGCCGTCAACGGTGCAACCTGAGGACGCAGCGCTCAGCGGAGGACACGGCTGCAGAGGCGCGACACATCGGACGGCTGGACGGGCTTGAGCAGGAAATCCCCCGCTCCTTCCTCGAGGCACCCGACGGAGCAGAAATGCGTCACTTTATACTAACTTAACCTTATACTAAAGTTAATACACACTTGAGTCATCTATTTTAAAACGGAAGGTACTCTCTCCGTTCTAAATTACTTGTCTTGGATTTGTCTAGATACAGATGTATCTAGACTAGTCTAGATACATCTGTATCTAGACAAATCCAAGACAAGTAATTCGGAACGGAGGGAGTACGTGTCAACAACAAGAACATGAACTTCATGTCTTCATGCATGCTAGAGCTGTCACCGAATACTGAAAAAGAATCTTTGCAGGCCAAGGTGCTTAGAGCATCTCTAGCAGACCCCGTATCCCGCCGACCCGCATTTCACGTTTGCAGTTCGTGAAAAAACTGTTTTGCAGTCCGCAGCGAAAAGCCGCAGAGGCAGACCCCGCAAAACCGACCCGCATCATGTTTTACGGATCGCTTTGCGGGGTCTGCCTGTGCGGCCGACCTCCCCCTAACCCGCCAAATGTAAATTTGCACTCAATTTGCATTTCTTTGCATTTTCAACCACATTGGATACATAGGACGTCACCAAATTTTTGCTAGAAAAGCAAGCCCAAAGAAAACAAGAACCACAAGTATGCATTTTAGAAGATTTCCAACTTTCATAACTGCTCCCACGAGTTGAAGCAATATCTTCTCCATGCACTCATTGTTGATCTGCGGATTCTTGATCTTTACTTCTTCATTGTTCTTCTTTGGTAAAGATGTAGCCGTTGCTTCCCCTTTAGTTGCGCATGCATGCGGTTCATTGCCTTCGATTGCATTAAGGAGTGCATGAACATCTATCAATTTTCTTTCTATCAATAGATCAATGTATTCGCCTTCCCAAAACCAAAATGAGCATCCATTTTTCTACATGCATGATGATGTTCCAAATGAGTAAACATAATGAGCTATCCAAATGAGCCGAATGCAAAACAACACGTACCCCGTCGTTTTCGCATTTGAAGAACACCCATCCGGGGTGCTTCGGCGTGTCTGAAGTCAGCCGCAGCACTGTCCGCGGGCAGTCGTCGCACTGTATGAGCGGCATCGGCGAGCCACAGAGCCGCTGCGCGAGGGCCGAGCCCGGCAGATGGCCGGCCGAATCCATGCCGGCAAACCGTCGGCGGCGGCGAGCAGACGAACCCGCACCCGCATGCGCCGATGAGCCTTTGCCGGGGCTGCGCGAGGTGCTTCCCGACAATTCCATAGCTTGGCGCAGCCGCTGGCAGCCGGGAAAGCCAAATCTGGCCGCCCGCGATGAAAATGCCGCAGATCCGCAAGGTCCCGACCCGCCGACGCAGAAGGGGGGGCGGAGGGCTACCTTGTGCGTCTGGAGGCCTTCCCACGTGCTCCCGCCGGCCACTTTCGCTGGAATCTTGGGCGGCGGCGGGGCGAGGGGGAGAGGGGAGGTGGTTGGTGGGGGAAAAGCGCGGGCTGAAATGTCCCCCCACCAACCGCCCCCGCTATATGCAGGGCACCGACGGGC
>NC_041389.1:128700198-128719808 GCF_002162155.2 Triticum dicoccoides
GCGTTTGCGGCGTCCATTCGGACGGGTTTTTCCTCGTCAGCGCGCATTTTGACGGTTATTTTGCGGGTCGGAGGCTTTTGTGGGGTCTGCTAGAGTTGCTCTTAGTCATGCATGGAAATGGAATAGTAAACCTGTTGATCCTTGCCGGCACGTTCTTCGAGGACATGATCACCACGGGGATCTCCCTCAGCTTGGATGACCCCTGCATGCATCCATCCATCACATTTTCTCCATTGTCATCCCAAAGCACTGGATATGGGTCTATACAGTACCTAAAGGATGTAATAGTTTTCCATTGGTTCAAAGTGATGTGATTATATTGTGATTTTCAGAATTGCTACTCCAATTTTGTTTACCATTCATAGAACAACACTCTGCCGGTCTTGCTATTCGCCATTTTCCTCCGCACTATAATGCTGCCACTCAGTGATGCCTCGGCAAGAAGACCAATCGCAGGGAGATGTGCCATGGCATGTCCTGAAGAGGCAATCAGGTGCTCTCTCTTCTCTTCTTACTTTCTCAAGTAGAGTATGAAATTGCTTTTATTCCGTGGTTTTGAAAATTTCTAGCTTGCTACTCAACAATTTTTATTGCCCTAGCCCACCTCAGAATTTCTGATGCTTATGTCAGAATATCAAACAATTTCTTATTTGTTTGTAAACTCAATCGAGTAATACAATGACCATTATTTCTTAATCATTCTTGGGTCTAAATGAGAAACCTTCATGCTGTGTTTCCTACATTCCCAATCTGTTTAACAATCCTTGAGAAAGGCTCGACGGACGAGACACGATTTTTTTCTTTACCATCTACGTGTGCTATCAATTACCACTGTTCGATCATTTTACTGTTGCTTCCTTTGCCTCTCTATCGGTTGTTGGGTTGTCTGTTTTTTTTACACGCGCTAGCAGTTACTGGCCCATGCATGTCTTGCTGCCTACTATGTGTTCGTTCTGTCGGTTATTTGTGGGGGGGAAACGGCCTTGTATGCTTGTACTGATCCTGGTTCTTAGGTCCCGCTTATTGCTTTGGGAGGCCTGCGTGTGTTCGTTTAGATTCACGAAATGCCTGTGCGATGGCCTTTGTTTTTGGTAACCGGTTTGGTGTGTTTGTTGCCCTGTGGTTTTAGCCTCCGGTGGCTGCTGCATGCAGGTTAGTTGTAGGGTTCATTTCCTATTTTGTTGATCTCTGGAACGCACACGTTAGTTGCATCTCCAAGAAAAGTGTCCCTGTGTTTCAGGGCATAACTAGGCTGGATCACATGGTTAATTAGCAAAGAGAAAGAAAAGCCTATGCTTACTTTGTTTCTGGTTCAGAGCGGGTGCGCCAGTTCTTTGTTCCTCTCAGTGGGCGGTTGTTTCATTATGTCTACAGCAATGGGGTTGCTTCCTCTGCTCCGTTCATGTGGTTGATGTTTTTTCTTCTTCCATCCTCTTCATGATTATTTGTTAATGCACAAATATAAAATTGTATATTGTTATGATGTTCTTCTATCCTAGAATTATTTCCTTTATCTGCCTATCGTGATCATGAAATTAAGTCAATTTCTTCTATTATATTCATGTGTTTGGGGATAGGATTCCAAAAGCTTATAAACTTATTTTCAAAGCTTGCATAATAATTTAATCATACAAGTTGAAATTCAGCAAAACATTCCCACTTGACATTTCTGTTCTTATTCCATTAAATGTTGATCCAAGTGTCATAAATGACACAAGATGCTTAGCTTTTAATGGCATGTCAATGACGTCACGTTATATACATTTTCGAGATGGAACATATTTCAGCAGATTCCTCTATTCGTGCTCCGGGTGGAGATTTCAATGTACTATGCACCTAAATTTTGATTTGACATGCAACAGATATTTCGGTGGCCTCAAGCCCTCAACCCTCTGGATCATCCGTCCGTTGTGCATGCTCTCATTTGGGTTGCCGAGGGACACCTCCTCCTGTGGCGCTCCTGTCCAATTTTTTGTTTATGTAAAAAATTCTTACCATCGCCTCACCTATTTGGACAATTAGGTGAGCTCTGCAATTTGGTTCTGTATCCTTAAGAGGGAACACATTTTTCCTTGGTCATGCTACCATAGTAACATAAACTCTTACTCCATAGTTACAATCCCTAAATTGTGGTGAGATGCAATGCTAAGCAAATGGAAGATAACAGTTTGTATCGGCAAAAGTTCAATTACAGTATTTTGCCCCACTAAAAGAGATGGATATTAGCATTGTCCGTGGTGCATTTTGTTTGCATTTCCTGTGATAGAAACGGGTGCATTTCGTTTACATTTTGCCATGCCAGATTTTAGATACGATGTTGATGCCTACAATTCTTTTAACTGAATTTATGTGGCAGATGAGAACTGATACATTACTGCCCTCAATCCTTGTGCTTTTCTGTATATTTAGGAACATGATACTACACTTGATCTTTTCGTAAAATAAAAACTGCTTGCAACAGAGATGATGCTTGTGATTTTAGTTAGCTAATGTTGATGCTATATGGGATTTTTTTTGTATTCAAGGAACTGTGCACATAATGAACCATATATTTCTTATCCAGTGATGTGTGCTCATTACTAATCTGATGTGTTGTTTTCTTGTGATGGACGCTCTTGCATTTGTTGTCCATTTTGCCATCTTCAGCTTCAGGTAACTGCTTTATGTGGAAATATGCCAATGGATAATATCCTCCAGATTAACAAGTTCATGTGTGCTGCTCTTATTATCTACCTGGTATAGTCTTGTCTGACACTTGTATTAATGGCTTTTTCCTCTGGAGTACCAAGAAAAATAGCAGGTAAAAAAAATTGTTTTTGTGACTTCTTAAATGTGTGTTTCTTGGATGAGTCCACTCATTTGGTATTTCTCTGTGCTATTGAAAATTCTGTGATGCTTACTGTCTAGCTGATTTTTTTGTAGACCATTAGTTAAGAAGGTTGTTCATTATAAAAATGGCACCATAATCTGTCATATGGTGGTAGGAAATGTGGTTACATGGAATTCTTTATCTTCTTAGATAAAGAACTATTAGCAAATAAAATCTGTATATGAATTTCCGTGTCTCTTGGTTATTTTATATATACGTTGTATCATTCCTAACCAATTTCTTAGTATTACTTAGGGTTTGTTTGTTTGGGCTGCCATTTCCATGGCTGCAGCTGAAGGAGCGGCTGTAGCTGTTAATGAAGAGAGGCACTTTGCATTTGTCCACCAGAAGTATAGATCGGTAAAGTACAGAGAAGCTTCAGAGCATGGTAGCATTGTTTATGAGAAGACTCCACGACGGACTGATAACCTACTTCTTCTTGGAGTTATCTACTGTCAGTTTAAGACTTGGTGCTAGCCGGAGCTTCTATTTTCTACCAAAACTACTATTAACAAAAGAACTCTAGCGATCCAGGATTTTATCCTAAGCTGCTATTAAACTCACAAGAGGGAGTTAATAACGAAATAACTCTAGCCATGCTTTTTGATATACTACGCATATATATGACTAGCACAAATGCCCGTGCGTTGCAACGGTAAAGTAAATTAATATGTTTCCATCGAAAAGTTCACCAAAGTGGCACGAGGGCATCTTTAAATATTACTCTCTGTTACAATCCCATGAAATATTGTTTCTCAGACACAACCCACAATCCCATTTAAATATATATCCAGGTCCGTAGACCATCTAGCGTCGACTACAAGCACTGAAACAACAACTGCCGCTGATAAAGAAAAGCGTAGATTGGAAGAATTCAACTTATAGGCACACCGACATAGACAAAGAAAGAGCGGATCCAAGATGATCCACGGAAGACAAACACCGACCAAATCCCACGATATCTATCGAAGAACTACACACGTCCTTCGATGATGCTAGAAGCATCATCATGGCGGGGATCTTCAGGGAGCCGCCACCGTCTCGTCTTTCTAAGTAGGACATGAACCCTACCAAAACGAAAAAATACCTAAAAACAAAGCCCTCCTGCCGGCAAGGACCGTGATCCATAGGAGACGAGGCGGCATGGCGGCTACACAGCAGGAGGCAGCGGAAACCCTAGGCTTTTTGTGTCCTCCTCTATTTATCTCATGCAGCCCCCAATCCAAGTTAATTCTTGCGGATTACTGTTTGTTTGTTGCTTCTCCAAGTGGCTGGTTGTTTGTACAAGCACCTCACGCAAGTATATAAATTGGTCAGATTTTGTGTTAAAAAGTGAGGTGGGACTATTTTATTAGGAAACAAACCTGTTTCTCGCATAGTCATCAGCTTATTTTTAGACAAGCATAATCGTCAGCTAGCTTTGGCTACATTGTTCTTTTGCTTGGTATAGTTAGTTAGTTTTTTCAGAAACGTATCGCATAGTTAGATGGCCGTGAGATCGAACAACCATGCAAGCAGTAGTATTTTTCTATATATATATTCTGAAAGACCACCCATATACTCGTAGCCCACAAGAGAAAAATTATTAGAAGGCCCACTTGCTTGCTTGGCTCCTGGCCCAGTACGTACCGATGGAGCGATCGATCTTAAAACAGCGATACGAAGTTACGAACCACCTCCTCGCCACCTCGTACATGACGTTAGTACCACCTCGCTACCTCGTACGTGACCAAAACTTACAGTAGAAAAAAAACTAATCGCGGGACCAAACTAAGAATATCACCTTACTTTAATAGTAGGTATAGATATAGATATAGATATAGATATAGATATAGATATAGATATAGATGTAGATGTACTAGCAGTTCCTATTTTTTAACTATTGTGTACCAGAGAATTGAATTGGCTATGTCTGCATAAATATGATGTATTATATTATGTCATGAGAGGGATTTCTTCATTTTCAAAACTAAGTTGGATGAGCTTAAAGCACTTATTCACCAGTACAAGTTAAATATGCTTTTAAAAATTTAAATACATTTACTTTTTTAGAGTATATCATCTTTTATTTCTAAAGGAATACTGGGTATGCTCATTTCTATAGCCATAGTACAAGTTAAACCATCCCAACTCCATAGCAGTGCTACTCCAAACAGAACTGGAATGAATATATATATTTTATGGATTTTACAAATTCAGCAGGTTGAGCATTTTTTTTGTGATTTTCATGGTAAATCAAATATTAGAGTAAACTTTCGTACTAAGCGACAACTTGACTTAGCATAATATGTTTGTTTCTGAACTTGGTAGATCAAATCACCCAGGAAAGCTAAGTGTGTGCAAGCTAGCTAGACAAGCACACAAGCAAACTGTTGCATTGATGAACAGTATAGTACTCCTACTCTGTATAGCAAAAGGCTCTCTCGCTCAATTTCTTTCAAGTACAGGAAGCCCACGCGCAGCAGCAAGCAGAGCAATAGCGAGCAGCCAACAAACAACAACAGCGAACAACAGAAGTAGCAGAGGCAAGCAGCAGTAAACAGCAAAAGCGAGCAGCAACAAGCTCCTGGCCTAACCATGTTGGCCCGGAGTGGTTTTCACTTTCAGTGAGATTTCACTGAAATTCACTGAATTTCATTAATTTCAGTAGACATTGAAATATTAGGTTTCGGTCAAAATATTTCAGCAAATTCAGTAGTACACAGGAAATCAAATATTTTTCAAAATATTTTTTGAAAATTTCAAATATTTTTTGAAAATTTCAAATATTTAATTAAATTCAAATGAATATTTCGGCCTTTTGGCTGAGATGCAAACTGAAATAACTGAATTTCATTGAATTTCAGTGATTTCAGTTGGTGCTGAAATTTTGTTGAAACTGAAACTGAAACTGAAACCATGGCCCGGGCCAAAGTGGTCTCAGGAGGCATCGCCACAACCATCTCCAGCGACGGCCTGAATGAGAAAAAACAACACTGACAAAGAAAAGAAGGCACGATAAGGTAGTGGCGGCTTCTCACCCTGCTGTTCGTGCCGACGCCGGACGGCACGAGGACGAATGACAGCGAATTCAGGATGGCAGCAATGGCGGTTAGTGTCGAGGAAGAAGTACGAGAGACCCACGGCTTCAAATCCTTGGTCCAAAGGAGACACGGGTGGCGTCGCAACGACAGCTGACGGAACACATGAAGGCGGCCTCGGTCCAAAAGTTTGATACATGCTCGGTGTCCAGGAATCGAATCAGAATGACAACCGGAGGTGAACAGAGTTA
Organism: Triticum dicoccoides; assembly: GCF_002162155.2. Classification (NCBI taxonomy): domain Eukaryota; kingdom Viridiplantae; phylum Streptophyta; class Magnoliopsida; order Poales; family Poaceae; genus Triticum; species Triticum dicoccoides. The sequence goes on from NC_041389.1 coordinate 128,706,339, forward strand.
GGGAAACTACCTAGAATCAAGGACTCACTGAAAAAATGAGGCGATTCACGGCGGCGTCTAGCGGGCCTGCATGTTGGACCCCGAGCGTGGACGTCGAGCCGAACAGAGGGCTGATGGATCCCGCCTGTTCCTACGGCTGGAGTTGCAGCTGCAGCTGTGAGCAGCGGCGTCCGCGACGGGGTCGACCAGAAGGAGGATCCAAGAGGAAGAGGAAATGGATTGAGGAGGGAGGTAGTGGAGTGGAGTAGGGGCAAAACGTGAAGGGGCACGAAGTTGCGGGCGCGTGTCCCGCGAGCTGGCGGTGCCAGCCTGTCTGGCGGGTTCACTAGAGGGACCCATTGGTCGGTAGCAAAGAGAGAGGTTGAAAGAAACATAAATAAAAATAAAAAAATGAAAATGGCTGGAATATCTCTTCCTCCTCTACTCGCTCATAATCTACTCGGAATTAATTTCAGGGCTCAAAACTCATCAGAAATATGTTGGAAAATTTCACATATGCTACTACTTATATAATATAACTCTCTCAAAATGTCCAAGATTTTTCAGAAGAGCCCTTTTTTAGATTTGAATTCAAATATGCCCTGAGTTTGGGTTTGAACTGTAAGCCAGTGATATGAAATTCTGAAATTCATTAATCTTTTACTAGTGTTTGTAAATAACACACGACTCCGAGATATTGCATGGAGTATGACTTAGACGTGTCAAACTATTTCAAAATTTTGTTTGCAGATAACTCTTGGTTTGGATCAGTTTTTTGCGTCTTAGAAAACATGTATCATCACGAACCATCTATCTATTATCAATTCGTACTTATTTTCATATGTTTCATTCTGTGTCTACATATTTTAATGCACACGCTTTCAATATTTGGCTTGCACTCGGCCTTTGCGTCATTGGCGCAACGGGTCATCTAGTTTGGTATAACACATGCAAAGCACAAAAACATCTGAAATAGAAAAGGACAGACCAAAAAGGTTGAGTAAGATTTTTTCGCGAAAAAAAGGTTGAGTAAGATCACATGCACACGGAGGCAAGAAGCTCCAGCGCCCTCTTCCCGCTGTCCACGCCGGTCACCGCACGCATGCACGGACACCACTCGTCACAAAACCACATACGACAAAAATAACAACAAGAGATCGAAACGGGATGTGATCTTGTGGATTGATTAGGTACGCACGTACCACGCAAGTTGGAGCTCCGGAGGATGCCAGAGACGACGGGGCGGTCCACCCGGCTATCGCCTGCAACAACAAGGAGGTGCGGCGGCGCGGAGCTCCCCTTGTTTTCAGAATATCAGTCAAACGAAGACGCAAAAAGACAGGTCTAAACATTTCAACAAAGCCCTTAAATTCTTCATTAACATTATTTTTTAAAACTTTAGAAGAAAAAAGCATGAATTTTCGAACCCATGGTTTTCTTTCTTTACCATTTTTCTGATAATGAAATCTCTCTTATCATACCTTTTACTCTTAGGTTGTGGGTTATCAAGATCAACAACATATTCTATTTCCACCCATTATCATTATTAGGTTGAGCATCTACATGAACATCATCATTATCATTTTTACTAGGTTCATGTTCATCACCAGATTGTGTTTCAGCATCATAAATAGAAGTATCATTTAAATTCTTAGGTGCGTCTACAGTAGGTTCACTAGAAGCATGCAAAGTTCTATTTTTTTTAGAAGGACTAGGTGTATCTGTATTAATTCTTTGACAGTCTTGTTCAATTCTCTTAGGGTGACCCTCAGGACACAATGTGTTGTGATTAATTAGACTGTAGTAATTAGAGGGAAATTTCCCCTTGTCCAGAGGGATGCAATTGCCTTGTGGCAACCATATGGAGAGATTGAGCTGGATAGAAATCAGGATTTGGAGATGGGGAGGTGGGGAATGAGACGACAGCTGCTTTACGATTCATATCGCCAGGTGTCGCCTTGGGGAGAGGGTCACACGATCAGCTTTGTACGACCCGGTCGCATAGAATTTTTTCCGTGCATAACAAGGTCGTGGCTCTAGTTGAACCTAACCAAAGGCTAGGCCTTCTTCTCCGTGGCGCATGGTGGAACTCTGAGACGGCGCCGGTGAGCCAGGCAACGACCGTAGGGACCACCGACCAATGGCGGGGGTGCGGAACCATGCGGGGGGAGCGTGAGTGAGCAGTTGCTGCTTGCGGGGTGGTGTTGTGCATGCAGGTACTCGTGCACGAGCAGCTCGTCCCGGTCATGGAGAAGACTACGACCAGGTCTGCGGGTTGAAGCATTGCGGCTGTTGCACGTCCAACGCATTGGGATTGTAGGTGTGCACGAGCAGAGAGGCTTGAGCATGGGCGGGAGTGTGCAGGAGCAGCGAGGTGAGTTCCAGGAACTCATCCATGGCGGATATGGAGTTGGCGGCTCGAGAAGACGACTACTGCGACAGTATTGAACAAGAGAGGGGCTGGGAGGAGCGACTGCTCACCGAGGGGGTGCTGCTGGAATTGTACGAGGTCGGTAGAGACCGGAGACGGCGAGTGATACGTCTCCAACGTATCTATTTTTCCAAACATTTTTGCCCTTGTTTTGGACTCACTTTGCATGATTTGAATGAAACTAACCCGGATTGACGCTGTTTTCAGCAGAACTGCCATGGTGTTGTTTATTGTGCAGAAAACAAAAGTTCTCAGAATGACCTGAAAATCCATGGAGATAACTTTTGGAAAATATAAAAATACTGGCGAAAGAATCAAGGCCAGGGGCCCCACACCCTGTCCACGAGGGTGGGGGCGCGCCCCCTCCCCCTGGGCGCGCCCCCTGTCTCATGGGCCCCCTGCTGCTCCACCGACCTCAACTCCAACTCTATATATTCCGTTTCGCGGAGAAAAAAATTAGAGAAAAAGTTTCATCACATTTTACGATACGGAGCCGCCGCCAAGCCCTAATCTCTCTCGGGAGGGCTGATGTGGAGTTCGTTCGGGGCTCCGGAGAGGGGGATTCATCGCCGTCGTCATCATCAACCATCCTCCATCACCAATTTCATGATGCTCACTGCAGTGCGTGAGTAATTCCATCGTAGGCTTGCTGGACGGTGATGGGTTGGATGAGATTTACCATGTAATCAAGTTAGTTTTATTAGGGTTTGATCCCTAGTATCCACTATGTTCTGAGATTGATGTTGCTATGTTGATACCTATTATGTGTTATGATCCGACAACCCCAAAGTGACAACAATCGGGATACTTCTCGGTGATGACCGTAGTTTGAGGAGTTCATGTATTCACTATATGTTAATGCTTTGGTCTGGTACTCTATTAAAAGGAGGCCTTAATATCCCTTAGTTTCCACTAGGACCCCGCTGCCACAGGAGGGTAGGATAAAAGATGGCATGCAAGTTCTTTTCCATAAGCACGTATGCCTATATTCGGAATACATGCCTACATTACATTGATGAATTGGAGCTAGTTCTGTGTCACCCTATGTTATAACTATTACATGAGGAATCACATCCGACATAATTATCCATCACTGATCCAATGCCTATGAGCTTTTCACATATTATGCTTTGCTTATTTACTTTTCCGTTGCTACTGTTACAATTACTACAAAACTGCTATCTTTACTTTTGCCACTGTTACCATTACTATCATACTACTTTGCTACTAAATTCTTTGCTGCAGATACTAAGTTATCAAGGTGTGGTTGAATTGACAACTCAACTGCTAATACTTGAGAATATTCTTTGGCTCTCCTATGTCGAAGCAATAAATTTGGGTTGAATACTCTACCCTCGAAAACTGTTGCGATCCCCTATACTTGTGGGTTATCAAGACTAATTTCTGGCGCCGTTGCCGGGAGCATAACTCTATTCTTCGAGTCACTTGGGATTTATATCTGCTGATCACTATGAGGAACTTGAAAGACGAAAGAACTAAGATTTTTCCCTCAACTACGAGGGGAGGTAAGGGACTGCCATCTAACTCTGCACTAGATCCCCCTTCTGTTTTGAGTAAGTTTGCAACACCTAAACCTGCTACTGCTATGAATTCTGATATGTTGCATGTTATTGATGATGCCACTTCTGCTATGCATGATACTTATGATGAAACTACTTCTGTGCGTGATACTACTGCGTCATTAGGTGAAGTTCTTGATGAACAACTTGCTAGGGTTAGAGATAATGAAATTATTGATGATAGTGATGATGAAGGTTCTCCCCTTGATTATGAATTGCCTGTTGTTCCTGAGGGTTATGTTATGGATGAAGAAGCTGCTAGAGCTATTTTTGCTTGCAATGATAGATATGATCTTAAGAAATTATTAGCTAAATGAAAGCAGCAATCCCTTAATGCTAGAATGAAACATGACTCCGCTTTTGCTACTTCACCTATCTGTGTTACTGATAAGGATTATGAATTCTCTATTGATCCTGAGATTATTACTTTGGTTGAATCTGATCCTTTTTATGGCTATGAATCTGAAACTGTTGTGGCACATCTTACCAAGTTGAATAATATAGCCACCCTGTTTACTAATGATGAGAAGTCTCGCTATTATTATATCCTTAAGATATTTCCATTCTCATTAAAGGGTGATGCTAAAACTTGGTTTAATTCTCTTGATCCTGGTTGTGTGCGTAGTCCCCAGGATATGATTTATTACTTCTCTGCTAAATATTTCCCTGCTCATAAGAAACAAGCTGCCTTGCGGGAAATATATAATTTTGTGCAAATCAAAGAAGAGAGTCTCCCACAAGCTTGGGGGAGGCTTCTCCGATTACTTAATGCTTTGTGTCGGCGTTCTGGGAACAGGGGTCCCCAGACTTGCCTGCCTGTGGCCTGCGGCGTGGCTCGAGTGGTGGCCCAGTACGGCCCATCTTCGTCAACGCAAACTCAAGACCCTCACGAGGGGCCAAGCCTCGCGGGGCGGACGACGCAAGGATTCCTCAGGAGCGGCCTCACCAGGCAGACTCGCGAGGAGGCAGAGAGATCAAGGCAAGGGTACCTCGCGAGGTGCTCATGACGCAAGCCGTGACGATCAAGACCAGGCGGGCGCCGACCTACGCAGTGTCCTTGTTTCCTCTTTGGTGCAAAGGGGGCAAGCACATGCGTGGAGTACTGAGGCATCAGGCAAAGGTTACCATTTCGGTGCAACGACACCAAGACCAGCAGAGCGGCAGGATGGAGGTCACCGTGGAGCCCAAGGCAGCGTCATCGCCAGTGCCTTTGGCAGCCGAAGACCAACTTTAGTCAGGATAGCTTGTACTAGATGTTCCCCTTCAAAATGGCCGTTGTTGGCGCCCTTCCCACTCAATATTTGGGAAGAGGGTCAGGGCCTTTATATATAGAGCTAGCCACCACCGTAGAGAAGAGAGAGTCACCACCAGATCGAGAGGCGATCGAACTCTCCCAAGTAGTTCATCGCACTAGCACAAGAACACCTCTCGTGAGGCTGTTCTTCCCCTTGTACTGTTCATCATCAGCCTCAGAGTCAATCCACCACACCACACACTGGAGTAGGGTATTACACCACAACGGTGGCCCGAACCAGTATAAATCTTGTGTCCCTCATGTTGTTCATCGTAGCTTAGATTCTCGCGAGGCGATCAGACGTGGATTGGTAGGGGGAAGATCTTCGTGCGCACTGCAGAGTTCGAACCTTAAGGGTCCGCCGGAACCTAACATCCGACATTTAGCGCGCCAGGTAGGGGTGCGCCGAAATCTTCCTTCTTCCGTCCTACGTTCCGCCGCTTCACCGACTCCATGTCCGGCGACCCGACAACCAATTCCGACCGCTGGGCGACATGGCCTGCCCATGTCGTGCCGCCTGCCCAAGGTGACACCAACCCCGCACCTCAGGCAGCCCGCGCTTCGCAGAGCGCTGCAGGGCGTGGGTGACGCGGACAAGCGTCACCTACCCTCACTCCGCGGCAGGTGCGATCGGCAGCGAGGGCCTCGAGCAACGCTGCGGCCACAGCACCACACACCAGACGGGAGCAGGCGAACATGAAGGCCGCGCTCACAGTGGCGCGAGAACTGTTACGTGCAGACTGCAAGAAAGCGGCCACGACGTGCTGCTGGAGCGCGTCGCCGAGCTCCTGGATGCCGCTGCTTCAGGGGCACCCCCGTTCTGCATCCAGCTTCCTTCCCAAGCCTGGGCGGATCACACTACGGGCCTATCCGTGCCCACGCGCCCCCGGGCGCACCTCAAGGCTTCATCAACACCAGCCTGGCTGCCAGCACCGGGCGACAAGCTGCGCCGGCACCGCCCCTGGTAAGCGAGGGCATGCGCATCACTGCCTACAGCCTGGGCGGGCCACCGCCCTACCGCCCCCAAGATGGAGCTTCAAGTCGAAGTGCATGGCGCGCGGGGCACTACGGCGAGGCCTTTGGGGCGGTGACCCCGGAGGCCTATGTGCCCCACATGGTGGATCGAGAGTACGCACTGGAAGAAGACCACGACTCATTCCTCGGGCCAGGCTGGGAGGAAGAGGCGCCAGAAATTGAGCTCTTTCAGGAGCCTCATGGAAGCCTTGACAGCCGTGCCGGCGACAGCAATTATCGGGTACCGCTAGTTCCTCAGGAGCAAGCTTATGCTAACCATGGGTCACAGGAGGTTCAGGTCGCTACAGCGGATGGTTGCCCCAGTGCAGCAGCCTCCCTCCCCTCAGGAGGAGGACACTTGGGGCATCAGGAGAGGGGCCGGGAGCCAGGCTCCTTCCCATGGCACACAGAGCAACGTGTTCTTCGGAGGTAGGCCCTCTGCCGGGGAGGTGCCCCAAGGCCTGCCCCCGGCAGAGGACCCGTGGTCTTCAGGGGAACCGCTGGCGTCCCCTTTTCCCCATTGGCGTCGTCCTGGTTTCCGTTCGCCGTTAATGGTGGTCAAGGGTGGCACAAGGCGGGGCCCTCATCTGGCGATATGAAGCAAGGCCGGTACTTGTGAAGAAGGCCCAGTGCCTGTGAAGCTCGCCACCCGTGACACTCTCACGTAATAATGAGTTGGGGCTGTACACGCCCCGGAGTCTCCGGAGAGCTGCCCTCGGGCCTTAGTGGCTCCCTCCCACGCCCAGTGGCAGCACTTAGCTCCGCGCTGGTGAGAAGACGTCGAAGACTAGACTAGGTGCCAGACGCGGACTTTTGCTTTTGCTTCCTTTTTGTGAACAAGATTTCTCATTCCGGATCTAAGTTGAAGTCGAATTTGTGTTTGCGTATGTGGGGAGGGGTGTCTTGTCTTATTCGTGTGCTTTCTCGTGTTCCGATTTCTGTTCAAGTGGAATTCACACCAGCTGCCTCCCCCTCGCGAGCCCCTCACGAGTAGGGCAGGGCCCAGCATGTGCGCCCGCCGTCCCGTGGCCGGCGTCCGCTCTCGCCAGGCTCTCGCCACGTGGTCAAATGGGACCTTCATGAGACCCTCGGATGGACGCTGCAAGCCTACTCAAAGCTCGCCAAGACAAAGGTAAGACCACGACAACCAACTCTCACGAAAATCATGCAATCATACGGGCGCCCATCTGGCACCGACCTCAGCAACACATATGCAACAATCTTTTTTTACATGAGGGCCTTCCCCTCCCAAAATGCTCTTCCAACCTTCAAGGCCATGCCCGAGTCTCTTCCTGCGTAGGATAAACAGCAGGGGGGGAGCGTGGGATCAATCGGACATGTCGCTCACCGCGTCCCCCAGGGCGTCCCCAGAAGCATCGCTGGCACCACTGTCGCTGTCGCTGGCCTCCCCATCGCCGCCGTTGGCACCATCTTCACCACCGTTTACCACGTCGCCTTTGTCAGCAGCAACGATCACCCCGTCGTCATCAAAAGTGAAGGCCCGGACAAGTGCATCTACATTGTCCTCCACCCATCGCGCTAGGTCGCCTCGGACAACCTTAGGCACCGGGGCGATAGCAGCGTCGAAGTCGAAGAGGGGGTCGATGTTCTGGAGATGGCTGAAGATACGAGAGAATGCCCGTGCAAGCAGGCCGCGGCTCCGTTCCTCTACCAGCTGGTGAGACCTCTCAGAGCGGCTCTCCAGATGCGTCACCACGTCAGTGAGGAACCGGAGATTGCCGGCGTAGTTGGTCACACGCGGCTCCTTAGCGGCTGCCTCGCAGATGTTGCCCAAGGCCGCTTGGCTCTCTCCCTGAGTGTTCGGAGCATGGGGCCATGCATGTGCTCCAGCGTTTGTTGCTGGCGAATCTCATCCTCATTTCGCCGCGCAACAGCCTCGGCATCATCGACCCGTCGCTGAAGAAGAACCAACTCGGCGCGGGAGGAGGCCAGCTCAACCTGCGCCGTGCCTAGGGCGGCTGCGGTGGCCTCAGCTTGCTGCGTGGCTTCGGTCAGCCTAGTTCTGAGAGCAGCAGTCTTGCCCCGCGGCTTCGGCCTTGATCAGCTCCAGCCTCTCTTCATACTCGTGCTCAATACCCGCGCGAGCTTCCGCCACGCGACAGTCGATCTCTTATTGGATCTGAGCCTCCCTCGCACCAACGTCGTCCTCCGCCTGGGTGACCTGGCGCTCCCTCGTCTCCAACCGCTCAAGATCGAGGTTGCGCTCGGCAGCCTCCAATGTCAGCGCTTCCTCGTGCCTCCGGAGCTCCTCCTCTTCGGCGGGCGCCCCTTTCAGCGATGCAAGGGCAGCTCCGTGCAACTCCACTTGCTGCTCCAGAGAATTGCACCAGTCTTGGAGCTCCCACGCGTGCTCTTCCGCAGCTTCGGGTCGCTGATCCGCCTCCTAAGCCTCCTCAATGGCTCGGGAGCAGGCCTCCCGAGAGGCCGCCAGAGATGCCTCGGCCTTGGCATTTTTGAGATCACGCTGGTGGCGCGCAAGACCAACAGCCGCCTTCAGCTTTCAGAGATGAAGAATGACGAACAAGACGAGAATTCACCGGTTGAGATAATTGAGGTAAGATTGAAGAGACTCCGCACGAATGGAATTGATGCTCGAAAGAGATTCAAGCTCCGGGAAGAAGAGGGTGGGAGGGCGGGAAAACAAAAGCAACTTGGAAGGGGAAACGACAAATATCTTGAAGAGGAAAACACCGGTTGAAATCATTGAGGAGAGAAAGCAAAGACTTCGCACGAGTAGGAAGGATACTCGATTACGGACTCCGGTTCCGAGAAGAAGAAGGGAGGGCGGGTGGGAAAAGAAAACAACTAAGGACAGAAAAACAACTTCGTTGAGATTGAACTGAGGATTGAACTCAATAATGAAGAGGCTCGAGTCAACTTGACGAGAAATGCACCGGATGCAAAGAGCTGAGGAACAACGATCGGAAAACCAACTGCGTGAACCTAAAGAAAAATTTGAAGGGGAAGAGGAATAATTCAAAACACCTACGTCAAGATTCCTTACCAGAGCGACGAAGGGGCTGAGGAGTAAAAAGAATTCCTACTCTCCGATATAACTAGACTCTGAAAAACAGTTTTCTTCTAGACTCAACAACGGCCAAACTACACGATCAATCAAGGGGGGCTCCTAAGGTCGGTCGAGGCTCTGATACCAACTTGTCACACCCAATATGCGATCCTATCCAAAAGGAACTCGAAGGTCCCACCAAGGATAGACCCGCATATTGAAACACTTTTGCAAGATGGATATCATTACATCAACATTACATAATAGATGGGCATACATACATAAGGCATACAATGCCACACGAATACAACATTATCATACATAAGATCAACATCCGACTATGGATGAAACACAAACAGAAACTCGAACGACATCCACCCTGCTAGCCCAGGCTGCCGACCTGGAACCTATCCCCTGATCGAAGAAGAAGCAGAAGAAGAACTCCAAACAAGCAAACATCGCTCTCGCGTCATGATCATCGCATAACCTGTACCTGCAACTGTTGTTGTAGTAATCTGTGAGCCACGAGGACTCAGCAATCCCATTACCATGGTTATGAAGACTAGCAAAGCTTAAAGGGAAAGAAGGGGTAAAGTGGTGAGGCTGCAGCAGCGACTAAGCATATATGGTGGCTAACATACGCAAATAAGAGCGAGAAGAGAGCAAGTAGAATGGTCGTGAAGCTAGCAATGATCAAGAAGTGATCCTGAACTCCTACTTACGTCAAACATAACCCAAAGACCTTGTTCACTTCCCGGACTCCGCCGAAAAGAGACCATCACGGCTACACACACAGTTGATGCATTTTAATTCGGATCTGGTGTCAAGTTATCTACAGCCGGACATTAACAAATTCCCATCTGCCTATAACCGCAGGCACGACTTTCGAAAGATTATACCCTGCAGGGGTGTCCCAACTTAGCCCATGACAAGCTCTCGCGATCAAGGAAGGATATACCTTCTCCCAGGAAGACCCGATCAGACTCGGAATCCCGGTTTACAAGACATTTCGACAATGGTAAAACAAGACCAACAAAGCCGCCCGAATGTGCCGACAAATCCTGATAGGAGCTGCACATATCTCGTTCTCAGGGCACACCGGATTGTCCAAACTTCTGGTAGGCCAGCCCAGAGTTGCCCCTGGTGGCCAGCGGCGGCTGACAGGTTGGACCAACACTCACGACGAGCACTGACCCGGGGGGGGGGATAAAATAAAGATGACCCTCGAGAGCGCGACTCCCAAGGGAAAAAGGGCTAGGTGTGGCAAATGTAAAACCAAGGTTGGGCCTTGCTGGAGGAGTTTTATTCAAAGCGAACTGTCAAGGGGGTCCCATAAATCACCCGACCGCATAAGGAACGCAAAATCCGGGAACATAACACCGGTATGACGGAAACTAGGGCGGCAAGAGTGGAACAAAACACCAGGCATAAGGCCGAGTCCTCCACCCTTTACCAAGTATATAGATGCATTAATAATATAAGAGATATTGTGATATCCCAACATAATCCTGTCCACCATGGAGAAATCTTCAACTTCACCTGCAACTAGCAACGCTATAAGAGGGGCTGAGCAAAAGCGGTAACATAGCCAAACAACGATTTGCATAGGAAAGGTGTCAAAGGTTAGAGGTTCATGGCAAAATGGGAGGCTTGATAAATAGGTGATAGGTAGCGCAGCAAAGCGATAGAACGAAGCAACTAGCATAGCAATGATAGTAGTGAGATCCAGGGTAGCGGTCATCTTGCCTGAAATCCCGCAAGGAAGAAGAACGAATCCATGAAGAAGATGAACGGATGAAGCCGAACCAAGCGTAGACGAACGAATCCTCACGATCGCAACGAAACGGGAACTATCGAAAAGAAGCACACAACATGGTAAACACACCACACAAGAACATGACATGATGCACAACAAGCATGATGCATGACAGGGTTACATGAAGCTACTCATGGCAAGAGAAGATGCAAACAAGAGCAACACATCAAAGCAAGTTCAAAAGAGGCCGGGAACAACATATAACAATTCCGGTAAGTCCTCATATGCAAATTTCGAAATTGGTCCAGATCTGAATAAACCTTCTGTTCAAGTTGTTAAACAACAAGTTAAAATGCACCAAGATGATCTACACGAGATTCTAGTCAAGTTACATATAAAGTTTATTTAGTTCGGAGCTACGGCCTAGAAGATATGAGCAAAACAAGTTAAACATGGCATTGATGCAAAATGCACCCAAACATCAAGCAAACACCTCACAACAAGGATGCAACATGATAATATGAAGCTACATGCAATTCTAAGAAAGTTTCATATAGAGCACACTCAAAACGGAGCAACGGTTCAACACATGCACTCTATACAAGTTTAAAGGACAAGCTGCCCAAAACAGCAACTAGGCATATTGCAAGCATCAAAACAACATGCTACAACACCTCAACATGATAATAAAAGGCATAGACATGATGTACAGGTAAAGCATTACAAAATATGAACACTGAACTATCTCCAGAAATCACTAGGTCATGCTCAAACACACATGTCAAGATTGCAAGTAATGACAATTCAGACTTTGCAGAAAATAATATCAGGTTGCAATGTTTACAACTATCAAACAACATGTTACATGAACTTATCATGGCAAACAAAGGCATGGCATGAATCTACTAATTGCATAGATCAAAAGTCCTTTACTGACCATAAGCCAAAAAGGATCAGAAGATATGATGGCACCCATGTAAACATAGCAAGTTATAATACAGATTCATACATGGCAGGAACAGAATTATGAAGGCATGTTGGTGAGCTTGTGCAACTCACTACAGAGCAAAACATGGCATGGCAAGGCAACCAACAGTAATAAGGCATGTTTAATAAGCTAGGCATGGCAATAGCATGTTCATAGGGTGCATGGAACACTAGCAAAACACATGGCAACAACTGAACTTAATGTTAACAGGCTGACAACAACATTATGAAGCAACTTTGGAGCAAGATATGAACAAGCTACAGCAAGCTATAAATATAACCAGGGACATGGATGGATAGAGCATAACATGTAGAACAAAACATATTTAGTGAACATCTCCAGATTATGCATAGAATGACTAGAAGCAGCAGGTTTACATAGCATCACGAAATAACAGATTCAGCCTAGCAAAACAGTAACAGCAAGTACCCTACTTAACAAGCTCGATCCACTCACCACAAGTCATTGCATGACAAGATAAGCATAGCATCACCAAGAAGACATGTTTGTGAAACAAACCAAGGCAAGAACAAATTCATAGCATGCAAGGATCAACTACAACAACCTTGGCAAAATTGAATAACATGTAAACAATCTGCCAGGAAACATTTTGAAGCAAAAGTAGAGCACGAAAATGACATGCTAGACTACTCCATAATTGCAAACAGAGGCATGAATGGATAGACGACAACCACATGTTCAAAACACCCTTATTTAAGTATCTCAAAATATGCATGGATCTCTCTGTAGCATCAAGTTTACATGGCATCAAAATAACAGCAGAACAGGGACTAAAATCAGCAACATCACGATGCCTAGCTTGCATGCTTGTGCTAGTCACCACATTGATCACAAAAATACATGATAAGCACCTATGTAAAGAAGACATGGTATAGTTCAAAACACATGTAGACATCAACCTCATAGGATGCACACATCAAACATGGCAAAAATGACAAATGAGCATATTCTGTTAACAGACAGCAGAAAACATCATGAAGCACTCTTGCAACGATGATTCAGGCATCAAGATGGACTCAAATGAACATGACGCAATGGAATGAAATGAAGTACTCGTCGAGGCAAACAATTTGACATATTACACGCATAAAACGGAGCTACGGATGCAGAGATATGATGCGTTGAACAAGGCATGATAATGTCAAAATGTCGGGGACTTAGACGAATTTCACCTCCGGATCTTAGAGTTGACCCGGGCGCGGATGACGAGGACGGCCGGGGTTCTCGCCGGAGCTGAGGAAGGAGGCCGGAGAGGCACCGGAGAGGTCAGGAACGAGGCGGGGGCGGCGGTTCCGGTCGTGGCCAGGCCGGATCTGGCCGGGGGGACGCGGGGCGAAGCGCGCTGGGGCGAGGGAGCCGGCGGGGCACGGGGCGGCGCG
>NC_041389.1:128720389-128727532 GCF_002162155.2 Triticum dicoccoides
CGGCCCGGGCGGCGCGGTATCTGGGCCGCGGGGGCCAGCCATGGGCCCGGGCGGGCCGGCGGCGCGGGGAGTGGGCGGCGCCCATGTGGCAGCTTCCGATTGGGCGCGGGACGGCGGCTGGACGTGTCCAGCCGGGGACGGAGAGGGAGCGGGGCTAGGGTTTGGACTGCGCGAAAATTTTGGGGGAAGGGCATATTTATAGATAGAGGGAGCTAGGAGAGTCCAAATGAGGAGCGGTTTTTGGCCACGCGATCATGATCGAACGATCGAGAGCATGGAGGGGAGGTAGATGGGTTTTGGGCCACTTTGGAAGGGCGTTGGGCTGCAAAGAGAAAGGGGGGTTGCGATTACCCAGTTAACCGTTGGAGTATCAAACGACCTCCAAATGGCACGAAACTTGACAGGCGGTCTACCTGTGCTATACCAAGGCCGCTTGGCAAGACTCGGTCCATTCCGAGAACCTTTAACACCCGCACATGAAACAGGTCTGAGAGGGGGGCGACGGGCGCGCGCGAATGGTCCGGACTCCGAACGGACAAAGGAGAGAACCGGGAGAACCTGAACGGATGCAAGTTTTGAAAAACATGCAGATGAAATGCAGATGCTGACATGGCAAAATGCAACACGCAAGCAAATGACAAGGCAACAACAGCAAATAATTGGCGGACACCTGGCGCATTGGATCTGGGGCGTTACAACACTCCTCCACTAACAAGAGATCTCGTCCCGAGACCTTAGGACCGAGACGGAAGGGAAAAGGGATGAGGTGAAACAAGAACTGAAGAGAAGAAGCAAAGAATCGAGAGCACTCGAGAAGAAGAGAGGAACGACGAGAATGACGAGAATCGAAAGCTCACGGAATCAGATAGGCTATGAAACCACTCCGGTTAGAACGAGATAAGAAACGAATAAGACTGAAAGGACTTAGGCAGCACTCCGGCTGAAAATGGTAGGATTAGAACATGAACTTGAGGGGATGGAATGATACTTGATGAAGACATGACACAAAACCTCCGGAAGACTTGAAAGAATGAAATGAACTTAGAAGGAAGGATTGAATGGAGTTGTTGAGAAAATCAACAACGAAAGAATAAGTTTGTTGTGGACTTATGGATAACATCTCAAAATTATGAGGTGATCTCCGACCACAAGCGGAAAAGATTGAATAGCTGAGAAGAACGAAGAAATGCAAAACTCCACTTCAAAAGAATATAGAGAATTAATTACACTTCGAGATGTGAGAAGAAAAGATACTTGATGAACTCTTGAAGAATGAGTTAAATCATGAAGAACCACCATGAAAAACTCCGTTGACAAAAGGATGATGGGATAGAATGAAAGATGAAAAGAATAAGATGAGCCTTGCGGTGATTTAGATGGAGGTTCCGACAAAACGGCTGAGGAAACTTGAACTCCAGAAAAGAAAAGATGAAAAACACTTGGAACTAGAATTTATTCATCAAGAACAAACTCCGAAGGAAAGGATTACTCACTTGGATGAAATAAGAATAAGATTTATTGTATGCTTATCCTTCATCAAATTAAATTGATGACAACCAATGGATTTTTGCATACTACTTATTCTTCTTGAAAAGGATTGAGAGGGGGTATAGCACAAAACTGAGAAAGTCTTCATGAACCACCGGTAGGATTGGAAAGAACGAATGAAATTGATATGATAATCAAGGAAAAGAATCTTGGTCGAACCACCGTAAGAATTCGAAAATGACTGATGCAAGAGACTTAATCACCGGGAAGAATTAGAAGAACCAATATGCTCGAGGGGATTTAGATGGAAAAGAACAAAGAGATCATGAGCTGATTAAAGAACACCTGAACGAAGCACCGGGATAACTGGATAACGGTAGCTGAAATGTGAGGACGAAGAATTCTTATGGAACGATGGCCTCCGGTGAAAAGAAATAGAAAACAACTCCTGAAATACTCCGGATGGGTGAGAAAAGGAATATCTGACAAAAGGAATATCTGATATGAAAACTCTTCTTCTATCTTCAAATCTGAGAAAGACGATGAGAAACACCACCGAAATTACTGAGATACTCCGAAGAATGTAAAAGAGGAAGGGTTGAACCAAAAGATGAAAAGAATTTGAAAGCGAACTTGGAGATGGCATCTGACTGATGAAATTCATTCTTACGTCACACTTGAAAAGAATTTGAGAATAACTCCGGGGAAATTAGAAGAGTCAGGTAAGATCCTGGGAAAAGACCCGTGGGTTAGGGCCCACTGAAGAGAAAACACCATTGAAAAGGATTGTTGAACAGATAAATGATGCACCGGAACGATTGAAATATTTGAATAAGGTGACAACCTCGAATTAATTGGAACACAGACGAATCTCCTGAGATGTCTTGAGCACTCCGGAAGGATAAAATGGCGAGAGGCAAACGAGCAAGGAAAACACTTCGAGGAAAAAGGATATGATCTACCGAAAACTTGAATTCGGATCCATCGGAAAGAAAAAGAGATGAAGAATGACGAACAAGACGAGAATTCACCGGTTGAGATAATTGAGGTAAGATTGAAGAGACTCTGCACGAATGGAATTGATGCTCGAAAGAGATTCAAGCTCCGGGAAGAAGAAGGTGGGAGGGCGGGAAAACAAAAGCAACTTGGAAGGGGAAACGACGAATATCTTGAAGAGGAAAACACCGGTCGAAATCATTGAGGAGAGAAAGCAAAGACTTCACACGAGTAGGAAGGATACTCGATTACGGACTCCGGTTCCGAGAAGAAGAAGGGATGGCGGGTGGGAAAAGAAAACAAATGAGGACAGAAAAACAACTTCGTTGAGATTGAACTGAGGATTGAACTCAATGATGAAGAGGCTCGAGTCAACTTGACGAGAAATGCACCGGATGCAAAGAGCTGAGGAACAACGATCGGAGAACCAACTGCGTGAACCTAAAGAAAAATTTGAAGGGGAAGAGGAGTAATTCAAAACACCTACGTCAAGATTCCTTACCAGAGCGACGAAGGGGCTGAGGAGTAAAAAGAATTCCTACTCTCCGATATAACTAGACTCTGAAAAACAGTTTTCTTCTAGACTCAACAACGGCCAAACTACACGATCAATCAAGCGGGGCTCCTAAGGTCGGTCGAGGCTCTGATACCAACTTGTCATGCCCAATATGCGACCCTATCCAAAAGGAACTCGAAGGTCCCACCAAGGATAGACCCGCATATTGAAACGCTTTTGCAAGGTGGATATCATTACATCAACATTACATAATAGATGGGGATACATACATAAGGCATACAATGCCACACGAATACAACACTATCATACATAAGATCAACATCCGACTACGGATGAAACACAAACAGAAACTCAAACGACATCCACCCTGCTAGCCTAGGCTGCCGACCTGGAACCTATCCCCTGATTGAAGAAGAAGCAGAAGAAGAACTCCAAACAAGCAAACATCGCTCTCGCATCATGATCATCGCATAACCTGTACCTGCAACTGTTGTTGTAGTAATCTATGAGCCACGGGGACTCAGCAATCCCATTACCATGGGTATCAAGACTAGCAAAGCTTAAAGGGAAAGAAAGGGGTAAGGTGGTGAGGCTGCAACAGCGACTAAGCATATATGGTGGCTAACATACGCAAATAAGAGCGAGAAGAGAGGAAGCAGAACGGTCGTGAAGCTAGCAATGATCAAGAAGTGATCCTGAACTCCTACTTACATCAAACATAACCCAAAGACCGTGTTCACTTCCCGGGCTCCGCCGAAAAGAGACCATCACGGCTACACACACGGTTGATGCATTTTAATTCGGATCTGGTGTCAAGTTATCTACAACCGGACATTAACAAATTCCCATCTGCCTATAACCGCAGGTACGGCTTTCGAAAGATTATACCCTGAAGGGGTGTCCCAACTTAGCCCATGACAAGCTCTCACGATCAACGAAGGATATACCTTCTCCCAGGAAGACCCGATCAGACTCGGAATCCCGGTTTACAAGACATTTCGACAATGGTAAAACAAGACCAGCAAAGCCCCCCGAATGTGACGACAAATCCTAATAGGAGCTGCACATATCTCGTTCTCAGGGCACACCGGATTGTCCAAACTTCCGATAGGCCAGCCCAGAGTTGCCCCTGGTGGCCACCGGCGGCTGACAGGTTGGACCAACACTCACGACGAGCACTGGCCCGAGGGGGGGGGGGATAAAATAAAGATGACCCTCGAGAGCGCGACTCCCAAGGGAAAAAGGGCTAGGTGAGGCAAATGTAAAACCAAGGTTGGGCCTTGCTTGAGGAGTTTTATTCAAAGCGAACTGTCAAGGGGGTCCCATAAATCACCCAACCGCGTAAGGAACGCAAAATCCGGGAACATAACACCGGTATGACAGAAACTAGGGCGGCAAGAGTGGAACAAAACACCAGGCAATAGGCCGAGTCTTCCACCCTTTACCAAGTATATAGATGCATTAATAATATAAGAGATATTGTGATATCCCAACATAATCCTGTCCACCATGGAGAAATCTTCAACTTCACCTGCAACTAGCAACGCTATAAGAGGGGCTGAGTAAAAGCGGTAACATAGCCAAACAACGGTTTGCATAGGAAAGGTGTCAAAGGTTAGAGGTTCATGGCAAAATGGGAGGCTTGATAAACAGGTGATAGGTAGCGCTGCAAAGCGATAGAACGAAGCAACTAGCATAGCAATGATAGTAGTGAGATCCTGGATAGCGGTCATCTTGCCTGAAATCCCGCAAGGAAGAAGAACGAATCCATGAAGAAGACGAACGGATGAAGCCGAACCAAGCGTAGACGAACGAATCCTCACGATCGCAACGAAACGGGAACTATCAAAAAGAAGCACACAACATGGTAAACACACCACACAAGAACATGACATGATGCACAACAAGCATGATGCATGACAGGGTTACATGAAGCTACTCATGGCAAGAGAAGATGCAAACAAGAGCAACACATCAAAGCAAGTTCAAAAGAGGCCGGGAACAACATATAACAATTCCGGTAAGTCCTCATATGCAAATTTCGAAATTGGTCCAGATCTGAATAAACCTTATGTTCAAGTTGTTAAACAGCAAGTTAAAATGCACCAAGATGATCTACATGAGATTCTAGTCAAGTTACATATAAAGTTTATTTAGTTTGGAGCTACGACCTAGAAGATATGAGCAAAACAAGTTAAACATGGCATTGATGCAAAATGCACCCAAACATCAAGCAAACACCTCACAACAAGGATGCAACATGATAATATGAAGCTACATGCAATTCTAAGAAAGTTTCATATAGAGCACACTCAAAACGGAGCAACGGTTCAACACATGCACTCTATACAAGTTTAAAGGACAAGCTGCCCAAAACAACAACTAGGCATATTGCAAGCATCAAAACAACATGCTACAGCACCTCAACATGATAATAAAAGGCATGGACATGATGTACAGGTAAAGCATTACAAAACATGAACACTGAACTATCTCCGGAAAACACTAGGTCATGCTCAAACACACATGGCAAGATTGCAAGTAATGACAATTCAGACTTTGCAGAAAATAACATCAGGTTGCAATGTTTACAGCTATCAAACAACATGTTACAGGAACTTATCATGGCAAACAAAGGCATGGCATGAATCTAATAATTGCATAGATCAAAATTCCTTTACTGACCATAAGCCAAAAAGGATCAGAAGATATGATGGCACCCATGTAAACATAGCAAGTTATAATACAGATTCATACATGGCAGGAACAGAATTATGAAGGCATATTGGTGAGCTTGTGCAACTCACTATAGAGAAAAACAAGGCATGGAAAGGCAACCAACAGTAAGAAGGCATGTTTGAGAA
Source organism: Triticum dicoccoides (assembly GCF_002162155.2). Taxonomy (NCBI): domain Eukaryota; kingdom Viridiplantae; phylum Streptophyta; class Magnoliopsida; order Poales; family Poaceae; genus Triticum; species Triticum dicoccoides. Next base: position 128,726,255 of record NC_041389.1, read on the forward strand.
GCTAGGCATGGCAATGGCAAGTTCATAGGATGCATGGAACACTAGCAAAACACATGGCAACAACTGAACTTAATGTTAACAGGCTGACAGCAACATTATGAAGCAACTTTGGAGCAAGATATGAACAAACTACAACAAGCTATTAATGCAACCAGGGGCATGGATGGATAGAGCATAACATGTAGAACAAAACATATTTAGTTAACATCTCCAGATTACGCATAGAATGACTAGAAGCAACGGGTTTACATAGCATCACGAAATAACAGATTCAGCCTAGCAAAACAGTAACAACAAGTACCCTACTTAACAAGCTCGATCCACTCACCACAAGTCATTACATGACAAGATAAGCATAGCATCATCAAGAAGACATGTTTGTGAAACAAACCAAGGCAAGAACAAGTTCATAGCATGCAAGGATCAACTACAACAACCTTGGCAAAATTGAATAACATCTAAACAATCTGCCAGGAAACATTTTGAAGCAAAAGTAGAGCACAAAAATGACATGCTAGACTACCCCATAATTACAAACAGAGGCATTAATGGATAGAAAACAACCACATGTTCAAAACACCCTTACTGAAGTATCTCAAAATATGCATGGATCTCTCCGTAGCATCAAGTTTACATGGCATCAAAATAACAGCAGAACAGGGACTAAAATCAGCAACATCATGATGCCTAGTTTGCATGCTTGTGCTAGTCACCACATTGATCACAAAAATACATGGTAAGCACCTCTGTAAAGAAGACATGGCATAGTTCAAAACACGTGTAGACATCAACCTCATAGGATGCACACATCAAACATGGAAAAAATGACAAATGAGCATGTTCTGTTAACAGACAGCAGAAAACATCATGAAGCACTCTTGCAACGATGATTGAGGCATCAAGATGGACTCAAATGAACATGACGCAATGGAATGAAATGAAGTACTCGTCGAGGCGAACAATTTGACATATTACACGAACAAAACGGAGCTACGGATGCAGAGATATGATGCGTTGAACAAGGCATGATAATGTCAAAATGTCGGGGACTTAGACGAATTTCACCTCCGGATCTGAGAGTTGACCCGGGCGCGGATGACGAGGACGGCCGGGGTTCTCGCCAGAGCTGAGGAAGGAGGCCGGAGAGGCACCGGAGAGGTCGGGGACGAGGCGGGGGCGGCGGATCCGGTCGCGGCCAGGCCGGATCTGGCCGGGGGGACGCGGGGCGAAGCGCGTCGGGGCGAGGGAGCCGGCGGGGCGCGGGGCGGCGCGGCCCGC
>NC_041389.1:128728045-128748504 GCF_002162155.2 Triticum dicoccoides
ACGGGGGCCAGCCACGGGCCCGGGCGGGCCGGCGGCGCGGGGAGTCGGCGGTACCCACGTGGCAGCTTCCGATTGGGCACGGGACGGCGGCTGGACGTGTCTGGCCCGGGCGGACACATCCGGCGACAGAGAGGGAGCGGGGCTAGGGTTTGGACTGCGCGAAAATTTTGGGGGAAGGGCATATTTATAGATAGAGGGAGCTAGGAGAGTCCAAATGAGGAGCGGTTTTCGGCCAGGCGATCATGATCGAACGACCGAGAGCATGGAGGGGAGTTAGATGGGTTTTGGGCCACTTTGGAAGGGCGTTGGGCTGCAAAGAGAAAGGGGGGTTGCGGTAACCCAGTTAACCGTTGAAGTATCAAACGACCTCCAAATGGCACGAAGCTTGACAGGCGGTCTACCGGTGCTATACCAAGGCCTCTTGGCAAGACTCGGTCCATTCCGAGAACCTTTAACACCCGCACATGAAACAAGGTCTGAGAGGGGGGCGACGGGCGCGCGCGAATGGTCCGGACTCCAAACGGACAACGGAGAGAACCGGGAGAACCTAAACGGATGCAAGTTTTGAAAAACATGCAGATGAAATGCAGATGATGACATGGCAAAATGCAACACGCAAGCAAATGACAAGGCAACGACGGCAAATAACTGGCGGACACCTGGCGCATCGGATCCGGGGCGTTACAGCGTGCCGGCTCGGGGCGGTCAAGGTCGGCGGTGGAGGTGAAGCCTGAGGAGGCGGCTCCTTGGCTGGCTCCACGGGCTCGGCAGGAGGGATCCTGAAGGGCCACGGTCAGTGAAGGGAACGACAAACAAGGAATTATGAGAAGGAGGGACTCACTCGTCCATGGCAAAGTACTTCAAGTTCTTCAATGGGCGGCACGGGCGATCATCACCACCCGAAGCCTCCTTCCTCTTGCGGAGGGCCTCAAAATCTATGCGGAAGCGGCCCAAGCTCGCGATGTGAGGGCCGGTGCGTGGCATAGGAGCGGAAGCATCATGACAACCTACATCAAGGGCGCCAGTCTGAGGGGAGTGATCAGGTGCCACCTCTTGGTGGCCTGCCGAGGCCTCGGGGGCTTCGGCCTCGGGAGCCGCAGGTCGCGCCCCCTCATCAGCCACCACCTAGAGATGGGCTCCATAAGCTCCGGAGGATGATGCCTCAGGAGCCCCGCGCGACATCAGCACCTCAACGTCAGCCCCCCAGCTCTTGCCGATGCTTGCCTCCCGGCACCGACTCCTGAGGCAAGACCGGCACGGGCGACCGGGGGAGGAGCCACAACAACTGGATTCTCGTGGGGCCCCACAAGTCCAGCCGGATGCAGCCCCCATTCGTCGAAGCAGGGCATCTGTCTCACAAACTCAACCCTGTTTGAGCAGAGATACAAGAGGGCGCCTCCATGTCGGACGCTGCCTGGAGAGGGGTCGCTAGTCAGGACTTTCAGCACCTTCTTCAGCATTTCAGGCGCAAGATCCCCTTCCTGGAGCCTCATGCGGTCCTGACGCCCGGAAAAGGCCCACATCGGACGGGAATGGCGCTGGACAGGAGCGATGCGGCGCTGGAGGAACTCCTTCACCACCCGAGGCGCCGTCACGCTAAGCGTCCTCAGCCTCTTGAAGTGATGCCAGGCGAAAGCAAGCTGGGGGCTCGTGAGCTCCTCGTGACCCCAGCCAGGATTGGGAATAGCAGGCAATGTCAGGTGCGCGAGCAGGGGGCTGGGCACCCCAACATCCACATACAACCATCGCTCCCGGAACTCGCTCGCAGAAGATGGGAGGCCAAAATCGATCCCCAAGGCGGCCGTCTCCGGCACGGACTGGAAGCTCATGCATCCCGAACATTGGGAAGGGTCAGTCACGCGCAGAGAGAAGAAGTGGCGCAGAAGAGCAACGGAAGGAGGAATCCTCACCATGGCCTCGCAGACAAAGGCGAAGACAGCAAGCAGAGTAATAGATTGGGGACTGAGATGCATCATATGGATCTGGTAATGGGAAAGCACCGCATTGAAGAAAGCGGAGAAGGGGGGAACCAGGCCCGCCCACAGGGCGTCAGCAAAGAATCAGACCTCCATGACGATCCTGTCGAAGGAGGCATGGGACGCGGGCTAGACCATCGTCCTCCCGCACTCGTTGAAGCTGGAGGCGAGCGCGGAGCGAACCTTCTCCAAGGCTTCCAGATTGAGTATGAGCGATTGGTCGACGACGAGAGTAGCTGCCGGAGGCGAGCTGGACAAAGGCACATGTTTCTTCCCCTTCTCCTTCTTCGTTGGCGCCATGGCAATGGAAAGGGGGAAGAACTCAAGATGGATTGGAGGCGGAAGCAGAGGCTCAAGGAGGAGAGGGGAACAAGAAGCACGGAGGCAGCAAGGGGAGAATAACTATGTACAAGCCTCGTGGCCGCCTAGCTAGGCGCATAATGAGGGAGCATGGGGAAGCGGAGACGCCCATGTCCAATCAACCGCCACGCGGTGCCCAAGGCCGCAGGCTGTTGGGGCGCGCGGCGCTCAACACTTGCCCCTTCGCTTCTCTGCTAAGCCAAGTCCGAGCGCGCCTTGGGCCCGGGGGCTACTGTCGGCGTTGTGGGAATGGGGGTCCACAGACTTGCCTGCCAGCGGCCTGCGGCGTTGCTCGAGTGGTGGCCCAGTACGACCCATCTTCATCAACGCAAACTCAAGACCCTCGCGAGGGGCCAAGCCTCGTAGGGCGTACGACGCAAGGCTTCCTCAGGAGCGGCCTCGCCAGGCAGACTTGCGAGGAGGCGGAGAGATCAAGGCAAGGGTACCTCGCGAGGTGCTCGTGACGCAAGCAGTGACGATCAAGACCAGGCGGGCGCCGGCCTGTGCAGTGTCCTTGTTTCCTCTTTGGTGCAAAGGGGGCAAGCACAGGTGTGGAGTACCGAGGCATCAGGCAAAGGTTACCATTTCGGTGCAACAAGACCAAGACCAGCAGAGCGGCAGGATGGAGGTCACCGTGGAGCCCAAGGCAGCGTCATCGCCAGTGCCTTTGGCAGCCGAAGACCAACTTTAGTCAGGATAGCCTGTACTAGATGTTCCCCTTCAAAATGGCCGTTGTTGGCGCCCTTCCCGCTCAATATTTGGGAAGAGGGCCAGGGCCTCTATATATAGAGCTAGCCACCACAGTAGAGAAGAGAGAGTCCCCACCAGATCGAGAGGCGATCGAACTCTCCCAATTAGTTCATCGCACCAGCCCAAGAACACCTCTCGTGAGGCTGTTCTCCCCCTTGTACTGTTCATCATCAGCCCCAGAGGCAATCCACCACACCACACACTGGAGTAGGGTATTACACCACAACGGTGGCCCGAACCAGTATAAATCTTGTGTCCCTCGTGTTGTTCATTGTTTAGCTTAGATTCTCCCAAGGCGATTGGACGTGGATTGGTAGGGGGAAGATCTTCGCGCGCACCCCAGAGTTCGAACCTTAAGGGTCTGCCGGAACCCAACATCCGACACTTTGCCTGATCATCCTCTTAAGAAAAATGAAATACTTGATATCTTTTATAATGGACTAATCGATGCTTATAAGGACTACTTGGATAGTTGTGCTGGCTATTTTTTCAGGGAAAGAACAGTCGACCAAGCTGAATTACTATTGAATAATATGTTGACTAATGAAAATAATTGGACTTTTCCTGAGCCAATTCTTGAGGCAATTCCTGAGCCAATTAAGCCAATTCTTGAGCCTATTCCTAAACCAACTCCGAAGAAGAGGGACGTTCTATTTCTCAGTCTTGAAGATATGCAGGAGGCAAAGAAATCAATGAAAGAAAAAGGTATTAAAGCTGAAGATGTTAAGAATTTACCCCCTATTGAAGAAATACATGGCCTTAATATACCGCCTGTTGAAGAAACACATTGTCTTGATAACCCGACACAGGTAGTAAAGGTAAATTCTCTCTATAGATATGATAAAGTTGAAATCCCGTCTACTAAACTTCATAGCCCATGTTTAGATGAATTTGATGACTTTATGGATAGACAAGAAAGTTTTAATGCTTATGTTGGTAGAGAATTAAAGAATAATGCTTTCGAGATAGGATGCTTGAGTGATTATATGGCTAGAGTTAAAGGTGAACTTAAACTCATTAGCAAATATGCTTCTATGGTTACCACTCAAGCAAAGCAAGTACTTAAAGCTCAAAGTGATTTGCTCGATGAATTAAATAGTAAACATGATTTTTCTGTTAGAGTGGCTACTAGAACTGGTAGAATGACTCAGGAACCTTTGTATCCTGAAGGCCACCCTAAGAGAATCGAGCAGGATTCTCAGAGAAATAATTTATAGGCACCTAGTTCTTCTAAAAAGAAGAAAAAGAAAAATGATAGGACTTTGCATGCTTCTAGTGAACCTGTTATACAAACACATGAGAATCCCAATGATATTTCTATTTATGATGCTGAAACACAATCAGGTGATGAACACGAACCTAGTGATAATGTTAACGATAATGTTCATGTTGAAACTCAACCTAGCAAAAATAAGATTGAACCTGCTGTTGATCTTGATAACCCACAATCAAAGAATCAACGTTATGATAAAAGAGACTTTGTTGCTAGGAAGCACGGTAAAGAAAGAGAACCATGGGTTCAGAAACCCATGCCCTTTCCTCCTAAACCATCCAAGACAAAGGATGATGAGGATTTTGAGCGCTTTGCTGAAATGATTAGACCTATCTTCTTACGTATGCGCTTAACTGATACGCTTGAATTAAATCCTTATGCTAAATACATGAAGGATATTATTAGAAATAAAAGAAAGATATCGGAAGCTGAAATTTCCATCATGCTTGCTAATTATACTTTTAAAGGTGGAATACCAAAGAAACTTGGAGATCCAGGGGTACCAACTATACCTTGCTCCATTAAAAGAAACTATGTTAAAACTGCTTTCTGTGATCTTGGAGCCGGTGTTAGTGTTACGCCTCTCTCTTTATATCGTAGACTTGAATTGAATAAGTTGACACCTACTGAAATATCTTTGCAAATGGCTGATAAATCAACTGCTATACCTGTCGGTATTTGTGAGGATGTGCCTGTTATGGTTGCAAATGTCACTATCTTAACGGACTTTGTTATTCTTGATATTCCCGAGGACGATAGTATGTCGATTATCCTTGGTAGACCCTTTTTGAATACTGCAGGGGCTATTATTGGTTGCAACAAAGGCAAAGTCACTTTTCATGTTAATGGTAATGAGCATACGGTACACTTTCCGAGGAAACAACCTCAAGTTCATAGCATCAATTCTATTGGAAAAGTTTCAACTATCATTATTGGAGGTTTTGAATTTGCTCTTCCTACTGTCAAGAAAAAGTATGATATTCTTATTGTTTGGGATGTGCATATCCCCGTTGAGGTAACCTAGTGTTATTCAAAATTTCTTTGGTTCCATTTTATTCGGAATGAGTTTGTTAACAAGACTTGATCAACCTTGTTAGTGGATTCATTTTGATGAGCATGAGATGGATGAAACTAGAAGGCACAACCTTCTGTACCCTCTTTTTACTTTCTGTTATTTAGAATTAATAAAGCAAAAAATAGTATTATCTATCTATTTTCTGAATTATCTGTGCAATAAAAAATATCCCAAAAATAAAAGTGCTTCAAATGCCCTGCAAATTTGGTATGATTTTTATGGAATATTTGAGGATTTTAGGCACTGACAACACTGCAGGGGGGCAAGCACCTGGCCACGAGGGTGGAGGGCGCGCCCACACCCCCTGGGTGCGCCCCCCTGTCTCGTGGGCCCACGGTGGCCCCCTCCACTTATTCCTGCACCGACACACTCTTTCTTCCTCCCAAAAAAAATCCCCATCCAGCTCAAGCACGAGTTCTAGCTCATTTTGCTGCGATTTTCTATCTCCTTGCTCAAAGCTTCATTCACAAAACTGCTTTGGGAGATTGTTGCTTGGTATGTGACTCCTCCATTGGTCCAATTAGTTTTTGTTCTAGTTCTTTATTCATTGCAAATTTTTGCTGCATAGGTGACCCTGTTCTTGAGCTTGCATGTCAAATTTATGAGGTCCCAAGTAATTATAATGCATGATATAGGCTCTAGGCACTTGTGGGAGTAGTTGCTACCAATCTTGTTTAGTTTGATTCACTTTTATTTTGAAGTTACTAAATTTTTTAGAAATTTTCAGAAAATGATAAGGAGATTTTTGAGGGCCTCGTCTAGACAAGGCTCCAAGGATAACCAAACTAAAGAGAAGGAAAAGGCCAAGTATAATCTTCCTCGCATAGCGGAAGTGCGGCCGTGTGAATGGCCTTGTGATAATTTCTTGAGAGAAGCCGGGATTTATGAAGACTTTTATTCTTTGATTGAAAATGCGGGCCTCACCGACTTCCTCCACGACCGGATCGATCAGTATCTCTTACTCACCAATACTTTCGTGCAGAACTTTTATTATCATCCCAAGAATTCACCTCCATCAGTATCATTTCATTTATATGATGAATTCAAGGAAATTGATTTACGTAATTTTTGCATGGTATGTAGAATACCCTTTGAGGGCAGTTTAGATGAACCACATCGTAAAGATGTGGATGGTTTTGTTAACACCATTACTGTAGGGGATCCGAAGAAGGGTTCCGATGCGAGAATCACTAGCATACACTTTCCTATTTTATGCTACTTTGCCATATTTGCTAGTGGATGCTTAATTGGTCGTGGAAATAGTGGAAACTTCAGTGTTCCTGATATTATTATTCTGTCCCATGCCTTGTTTGGTGATAACAGTTTTAGTATGGGTGCCGTTATTGCTAAACGGCTAAGCCTGAACCGTACAAAGGGCCCCATCTTTGGAGGTATCTATGCTACACGCCTTCCTAAACATTTTGAGATACCTATTAGGCACTATGAGAAAGAGGAGACAATATTGCCTCTTTCCCTTTTAGATTATAGGAGCATGGTAGCGCATGAGTTTATTGTTCACAATGATGATAAAATGCTCTTGTATAACCTAAGATTTAATAAGAAACACAATGAGATTATTACCCTACTTGCGCCTCTGTTGTTTGATTTGACTGCAGTTAATTATCTTGTCTTGCCGGAAGCGGTGTACGCTCATCGAGGCCATACATCCGCTCCAGAACCTGAGCCGGAACCTCCACTAGACCCTTATCATCCATCATCTTATCAGTGGGATCCGGAGGAGATCACTAGCCAGTGGTATCCTGATGACACTCCTCAGTACACCGGGGAGAGTAGCCGCGGTCCTTGGCATTAGACCAACTTAGGCCAAAAGCCTACGTATTTCTCACCGAGTTTACATTCATGTTCACCCACTATTCTAGTCGTCAGTGCTCATACTCTTTCATTGTATTATCCATGCTAGTTTAAATTTCTTTTTTCTAGCTTTCTTCTTGTGTGTTTGTTAAACCTTAAGAAAAACCAAAAAAATAGTTAGCTTAATTTCCATGCTTGTAGTAGTAATTAAAATGAAAACCCAAAAAGATTTCTCGTTCTTCTTTTACTTGTTGGGAGCTTTCCCGTGTACCATATTGAAAATGTTTAGTGGCTCTCATATGCATGATTGTTGATTTAAACTGAGAGCCCATATTACCTTGTCCTCTCTCTTGAATTGAATGCTTGCAGATTCCAGCTTAGTCCAATACACGTGCACTATTATTATTATACACACCGTTCAGTCGTGCAAGTGAAAGGCAATAATGACGATATATGATGGACTGGTTGAGATGAGAGAACCTGGTATTAACTCGACCTCTTTTGTTTTTGTAAATAAGATGAGTTCATCATTCCTGATTCAGCCTATTATGAGTAAACATGTTAGCAATGACATTTGGAAATTATAGTTGCTTATGCCATGCTTAATTAGCTAGGAGCTTATAATGGTTTACCTTGTGTGCCAACATGCTATTAAAATGATTGTGATGTGGTATGATGGGATGGTATCCTCCTTTGAATGATTCGAGTGACTTGACTTGGCACATGTTCACGCATGTAGTTGAAAACAAATCAACATAGCCTTCACGATATTTATGTTCATGGTGGATTATATCCTACTCATGCTTGCACTTGGTGTAAATTAATTTTAATGCACGTTCATGACTGTTATCGCTCTCTCGGTCGGTCGCTTCCCAGTCTTTTGCTAGCCTTCACCTGTACTAAGTGGGGATACTGCGTGTGCATCCAAACTCCATAAACCCCAAAGTTGTTCCATATGAGTCCACCGTACCTTCCTATATGCGGTATTTACCTTGCCGTTCCAAGTAAATTTGTATGTACCAAACTCCAAACCTTCAAATGAAATTCCTTTTTGTATGCTCAAGCAGCTCATGTTTCAACTAGGGTTGTATGTATCTTCCATGCTAGGTGGGTTATTCTCGAGAGGAGTGGACTCCGCTCCTCATTCACGAGAAAATGGCTAGTAACCGGGATGCCCAGTCCCATGATCAAAAAGATCAAAGCAAATCAAAATAATTAAAACAAAACTCCCCCAGGGCTGTTGCTAGTTGGAGGCACTTGTTGTTTCGAGAAAGCCATGGATTCATGCTTGTTGGTGGTGGGGGAGTATAAACTTTTACCATTCTGTTTTGGAACCGCCTATAATGTATGTAGCATGGAAGATATCGCCATCTCATAGTTGTTGCGTTGACAGTGAAAGTATGCCGCTCAAAATGTTATTCATCTCTATTTTAAAATCGAGCTTTGGCACCTCTACAAATCCCTGCTTCCCTCTGCGAAGGGACTATCTATTTACTTTTATGTTGAGTCATCACCTTCTTATTAAAAAGCACCCGCTGGAGAGCACACTGTCATTTGCATGTATTACTATTAGTTTATATTAGATATGACTTAACTGGATCTCTTTTACCATGAATTACAATGTTTAGTCAGTCCTTGGTCTTTAAAGGTGCTCTACATTTATGTTTTGCGGTCTCATAAAGGGCTAGCGAGATACCATCTTGTTATATCATATTATGATTGTTTTGAGAAAGTGTTGTCATCCGAGTTTTATTATTATTGCTCACTAGCTAATTATGCTATTGATATGAGTAAACATGAGACCTAAGTGTTATTGTGAATATGGTTAGTTCATAATTTTTGCTGAAAACTTGAATGCTGGCTTTACATATTTACAACAACAAGAGCAAATAGAGTTTGTAAAAGTTTTTCTTTACCACTTTCAGTTTATCAACTGAATTGCTTGAGGACAAGCAAAGGTTTAAGCTTGGGGGAGTTGATACGTCTCCAACGTATCTACTTTTCCAAACACTTTTGCCCTTGTTTTGGAATCTAATTTGCATGATTTGAATGACACTAACTCGGACTGACGCTGTTTTCAGCAGAACTGCCATGGTGTTGTTTATTGTGCAGAAAACAAAAGTTCTCGGAATGACCTGAAAATCCACGGAGATAACTTTTGGAAAATATAAAAAATACTGGCTAAAGAATCAAGGCCAGGGGGCCCACACCCTGTCCATGAGGGTGGGGGGCGCGCCCCCTCCCCCTGGGCGCGCCCCCCTGTCTCGTGGGCCCCATGTTGCTCCACCGACCTCAACTCCAACTCTATATATTCTGTTTCGCGGAGAAAAATCAGAGAGAAAGTGTCATCACGTTTTACGATACGGAGGCGCCGCCAAGCCCTAATCTCTCTCGGGAGGGCTGATCTGGAGTCCGTTCGGGGCTCTGGAGAGGGGGATTCGTCGCCGTCGTCATCATCAACCATCCTCCATCACCAATTTCATGATGCTCACCGCCGTGCGTGAGTAATTCTATCGTAGGCTTGCTGGACGGTGATGGGTTGGATGAGATTTACCATGTAATCAAGTTAGTTTTGTTAGGGTTTGATCCCTAGTATCCACTATGTTCTGAGATTGATGTTGCTATGACTTTGCTATGCTTAATGCTTGTCACTAGGGCCCGAGTGCCATGATTTCAGATCTGAACCTATTATGTTTTCATGAATATATGTGAGTTCTTGATCCTATCTTGCAAGTCTATAGTCACCTATTATGTGTTATGATCCGACAACCCCGAAGTGACAATAATCGGGATACTTCTCGGTGATGACCGTAGTTTGAGGAGTTCATGTATTCACTATGTGTTAATGCTTTGGTCCAGTACTCTATTAAAAAGAGGCCTTAATATCCCTTAGTTTCCACTAGCACCCCGCTACCACAGGAGGGTAGGACAAAAGATGTCATGCAAGTTCTTTTCCATAAGCACGTATGACTATATTCAGAATACATGCCTACATTACATTGATGAATTGGAGCTAGTTCTGTGTCACCCTATGTTATAACTATTACATGAGGAATCGCATCCGACATAATTATCCATCACTGATCCAATGCCTATGAGCTTTTCACATATTGTGCTTTGCTTATTTACTTTTCCGTTGCTACTGTTACAATTACTACAAAACTGATATCTTTACTTTTGCCACTGTTACCATTACTATCATACTACTTTGCTACTAAATACTTTGCTGCAGATACTAAGTTATCCAGGTGTGGTTGAATTGACAACTCAACTGCTAATACTTGAGAATATTCTTTGGCTCCCCTTGTGTCGAATCAATAAATTTGGGTTGAATACTCTACCCTCGAAAACTGTTGCGATCCCCTATACTTGTGGGTTATCAACGAGAAGGTGCGCTGATCGGGGCAGCGTCCTCGGTTCCGTGAAGAAAAGGAAGTAGAGGAGGAAGAGGACGACAGGGAAGAAGCTGGACTTGGCGATCCGGGGCTCGGAGAGGTGCGGGAAGGTGTTGCCGGAGTCGTGGGACTTGCCACGAAGGAAGAAGGTTGGGGACGTCGGCTTCTACGCCGGGCTCGAGGATCAACTCGGCCCGACCACGGTCATGGCAACGGCGACGACAGGGAGGCGCGTGCGGGAGGCTCCCACCCAACTAACTCCCGGGATCGATCGAGGAGGGTGACGGGGCGCAGGACGACATGACGGAGAGGATCCTGGCACAGACCGGACGCGAGGACGACGACGGACGCCGGCGGTTTTCTTCTCTCGGGTGCTCTTTTCTTGAGGAAGAAGAACAACTAGAGAAGGAGAGGGGTTCTGGCGGCGTTGAAGGGAGGAGGAGAAGCTAGGGTAGGGCACAAACATCGAGGGGTGGTATATAGGGCGCTAGGGAGCTGTACGGTAGCCCATCGAGCGGTGCCATGGCGATCTGATGGCTACTGTTTGGTCGTACAGAGGTGAAGTAGGTAGAAGAAGGAGCATAGGTGGGCTTGGGCTGGATGGCTGTGGAGATGGGCTGCTGCTGCTGGAGCTGGGTTGCATTCCTGCTGCCGGAGCTGGGCTCTCTCTCTCTCTCTCTCCCTCTTATTCTTCCTTTTCTCAATTTCCTCAAACAGAGAATAAGAGAGAAAAGCTCAAAGATAAAGGTAAGGCGTGAGAGATATGAGAAAATATCTGGAGTCCTTGCATTATGCACAATTTGAATAAATGGACTTGGCAATCTTTATAGATAGGAAAATAATTCAAGTTTGAATTAAATTCAAACTTGAGCTATTTTTAACCCAACCAAATCAAACCCAAATGAGCTAAAACATTTAGGAGTAGGTCTTGGCATGACCTAAGATTAATAGGGAAAGAATGAACGTTTATGGAGGAAGGGAAAAGGTCACTTGCCAAAATGAAAGAAAGAAGAAGGAAGGAGGTGACGATGCATGGGACATATGCATAGGGCAAGCAACATTGACAAGCATTGTGCAAGTACAACAAGATGAATACCACAATGCATATGAGATGATTTTGGCAACAACATGGGATGGCACAATGCAATATAATGGCAAGAGGCACAATGCAAACACATGGCATAACAAGCGAAATGAGCATGGTGCAAGAAGCAAAGATATATGACAAGGCACTCAACATGATCATGGCATAAACATATAGGAATGAAATATGCAAAACGATTATGATAATGCAACAAACATAATAAACACACGAGAACAACTAAAATAAATGGAAGGCAATTGAAGCTTCGGTCTCGGGGCGTCACATGGTTCAACTGCAAGAGAATAATTCATAGGCATTTCCCGATGCTTACCAATATTACCAATTCTTTGACATTCATAACAAGATAAAACAAACTTACGGGCATCCTTGAAGAGAGTAGGCCAATAAAAACCATATTGCAATACCTTGCGAGCAGTTCTATCTCCCGCATGATGCCCTCCATAAGCTTCGGAGTGACATTTTCGTAGGATTTGTCCCTGTTCATGCTCAGGTACACAACGTCTAATAATACCATCTACTCCTTTATAAAGATGTGGATCATCCCAAAAGTAATGTCTTAAATCATAAAAGATTTTTTTTGTTTTGTTGGTATGTGAAGCTAGGTGGTATATATTTAGCAAAAATATAATTAGCATAGTCAGCATACCAAGGACTGTTGTGAGAAACATTTATTGCAGTTAATTGTTCATCAGGAAAACTATCATTAATAGGTTGTGGGTCATCAAGAATATTTTCTAGCCTAGACAAGTTATTAGCCACGGGGTTCTCAGCTCCCTTTCTATCAGTGATATGTAGGTCAAATTCTTGTAGCTAGAGAACCCACCTAATGAGTCTAGGTTTAGCATCTTTCTTTTCCATAAGATATTTTATAGCAGCATGATCGATGTGAACAGTAACTTTAGAATCAACAATGTAAGATCTAAATTTATCACAAGCAAACACCACTGCTAAAAAATCTTTTTCAGTAGTAGCATAATTGTGTTGGGCACTGTCTAGAGTTTTACTAGCATAATGAATAACATTTAGTTTCTTATCAACTCTTTGTCCTAGAACAGCACCAACAGCATAATCACTAGCATCATACATAATTTTAAAAGGCAAGTTCCAATTAGGTGGTTGAACAACAGGTGCAGAAATTAAGGATTTCTTAAGTGTTTCAAAGGCTTCTACACTGTCATCATCAATAACAAATGGAACATCCTTTTGTAAAAGATTGTAAGAGGCCTAGAAATTTTAGAGAAGTCTTTAACGAACCTCCTATAGAAACCTGCATGACCGAGGAAACTACAAATACCTTTGATATTGTAAGTGCATCTAGTGCCCCTTAGTGATTTTGGTGTATTAAAGACTTATAGGTTAAGGGACTAATATGTTTGTGAGTGTACACAGGCTCTATAAGTCGATGAGGAGTTTGATATTGACAATGAAAGTCGACCCCTAAAAATGAATGTCTTCGGCTAAAGACTTTGGTTCTCCTGAAGACTTTGAAAGTGAAGAAATTGGTGTGACCTTGAAGACTTGGATATTCATGCGAGGATTACGAAGCGTGAAGACTTTTGTTTTCGTAGTTTCATTTTCTCTTTCTTGAGTCATAGGAAACACCGTACTGTTAAAGGGGGTCGAGGTAATACTAAGGAAACTGATTTCCAAGTGATTCTCATCTCAAAATCCTACACCTACCCAATCCTTCGAGTGAAGCCGTTGGAAATCTCATATCAGTTCAGTCAATTTATTCAGTGACAAAGACGAAGATCTTCTGGTCTCTGAGGAATTTGTTCTGACTGAGGAGTTAGGAATTCGCCAGTGCGAATTGCCTACACTGTGAGGAACATGATAGCCCTGAGGAATTCGAACCTCAAATCCGACCGTTGCTATGCCGCGCGCCGGCTGTCCAAAAATATCCTACCACCTAACGGTCATATCAGCCAAGGGGATTTATGTCTTATCATGTCGGGCTGCTCCCAAGGCTATAAATAGCCGCTCCTACAACCACTAGCTGGTTGGCTGCTCGGAGAGAAACTGACACTTGTCATTTGAGAGCATCCCATCCTTCGAGGACTTTGAGCGAAAATCATCAAGTGAGGAACACCCAAATCCGAAACCCAAAGCTATAAACCCCAAAGTGATTGAGCATCACTGAAGAGATTGTTCCTGTGTGGAACCAACGCTTGTTACCTTTGAGGATTGTGTATCCTCCAGACGGTTAGGCGTCATGGTCTGAGCATCCAAGAGGAATTGTTGATTACCGAGTGACCAAGTCTGTGAAGGTTTGGAAATCACATGTGAAGACTTACCACTACTATTAGCAAGGTATGTGTGATCTTAGGTCAAGGAGAATACAGTGAGGATTGTTTGTCCTCAAAAGATCCCTGCTGACATTTACGCAGGGTACTGCACGCCTGATGAGGCAACTCACAGGAAGGAGACCAAGAACGAGCGCAAAGTGCGCATGCAGAGGATTGAACGAAGATGGGCACGAGAATGGAGGGAGTACAAATATGTCACTCCTAAATACATGAAGAAATTCGCTCTTCACCCTCCATGCTCAATACCTCCTTTGGCACCTTGCCAAAGAGCTGATCCAACAAGCCTTAAACATGGTGAGGATTATGCTGATGAATGGGCCAGGCGGCAAGCTAAGTTGGCCAAGCAAGCCAAAGAAGCAGTGAAGAAATTCAACGAAGATTCTGTTGCTGCCACTGCCGAGGCTTCTTCAAGCAAGAACGCTATGCCCAAGAAGCCTGCCCACAAACCTCCAGGCTCAATAATGCCCTCACGGCCAAGTTCTTCTTCAATGCCCTCAAGGCCAAGCTCCTCTGTGACATCAAGGCAAATTCCTCAGACTGCCCTAGTTCCTCAAGCGGACAATGTGTGGATGAAGATGGCGACTTGCATTCGTAAGGTGGCCTCGGAGGAGTTTGGAGTGTCCAGGGGAAGGAGAAGCGAAGATAACGATACCTGGTGGTGGAATGATGATGTCCAGAAGGCGCTTAAAGAGAAGAAAGATTGCTTCAGACGCCTATACCTGGATAGGAGTGCAGACAACGTAGAGAAGTACAAGATGGCGAAGAAGGCCGCAAAGCGAGCTGTTGGTGAAGCAAGGGGTCGGGCATATGAGGACCTCTACCAACGGTTAGGCACGAAGGAAGGTGAAAGGGACATCTATAAGATGGCTAAGATCCGGGAGAGGAAGACGAGGGATATTGGCCAAGTCAAATGCATCAAGGACGGAGCAGGCCAACTCTTGGTGAAGGACGAAGAGATTAAGCATAGATGGCGGGAGTACTTCGACAAGCTGTTCAATGGGGAGAATGAGAGTTCTACCATTGAACTGAATGACTCCTTTGATGAGACCAGCATGCGTTTTGTGCGGCGCATCCAGGAGTCTGAGGTGAAGGAGGCTTTAAAAAGGATGAAAGGAGGCAAGGCGATGGGCCCTGATTGTATCCCCATTGAGGTGTGGAAAGGTCTCGGGGACGTAGCGATAGTATGTCTAACCAAGCTTTTCAACCTCATTTTTCGGGCAAACAAGATGCCAGAAGAATGGAGACGGAGTATATTAGTACCAATCTTCAAGAACAAGGGGGATGTTCAGAGTTGTACTAATTACCGTGGAATTAAGCTGATGAGCCATACAATGAAGCTATGGGAGAGAGTCATTGAGCACCGCTTAAGAAGAATGACAAGCGTGACCAAAAATCAGTTTGGTTTCATGCCTGGGAGGTCGACCATGGAAGCCATTTTCTTGGTACGACAACTTATGGAGAGATATAGGGAGCATAAGAAGGACTTGCATATGGTGTTCATTGACTTGGAGAAGGCCTATGATAAGATACCGCGGAATGTCATGTGGTGGGCCTTGGAGAAACACAAAGTCCCAGCAAAGTACATTACCCTCATCAAGGACATGTACAATAATGTTGTGACAAGTGTTCGAACAAGTGATGTCGACACCGATGACTTCCCGATTAAGATAGGACTGCATCAGGGGTCAGCTTTGAGCCCTTATCTTTTTTGCATTGGTGATGGATGAGGTCACAAGGGGTATACAAGGAGATATCCCATGGTGTATGCTCTTTGCGGATGATGTGGTGCTAGTTGACGATAGTCGGATGGGGGTAAATAGGAAGTTAGAGTTATGGAGACAAGCCTTGGAATCGAAAGGGTTTAGGCTTAGTAGAACTAAAACCGAGTACATGATGTGCGGTTTCAGTACTACTAGCTGTGAGGAGGAGGAGGTTAGCCTTGATGGCCAGGTGGTACCTCGGAAGGACACCTTTCGGTATTTGGGGTCAATGTTGCAGGATGATGGGGGTATTGATGAAGATGTGAACCATTGAATCAAAGCCGGATGGATGAAGTGGCGCCAAGCTTCTGGCATTCTCTGTGACAAGAGAGTGCCACAAAAGCTAAAAGGCAAGTTCTACAGGACGGCGGTTCGACCCGCAATGTTGTATGGCGCGGAGTGTTGGCCGACTAAAAGGCGACATGTTCAACAGTTAGGTGTGGCGGAGATGCGTATGTTGAGATGGATGTGTGGCCACACGAGGAAGGATCGAGTCCGGAATGATGATATACGAGATAGAGTTGGGGTAGCACCAATTGAGGAGAAGCTTGTCCAACATCGTTTGAGATGGTTTGGGCATATTCAGCGCAGGCCTCCAGAAGCTCCAGTGCATAGCGGACGGCTAAAGCGTGCGGAGAATGTCAAGAGAGGGCGGGGTCGACCGATTTTGACATGGGAGGAGTCCGTTAAGAGAGACCTGAAGGATTGGAGTATCGACAAAGAGCTAGCTATGGACAGGGGTGCGTGGAAGCTTGCTATCCATGTGCCAGAGCCATGAGTTGGTTGCGAGATCTTATGGGTTTCACCTCTAGCCTACCCCAACTTGTTTGGGACTAAAGGCTTTGTTGTTGTTGTTGTTGTTGTTGTTGTTGTTGTTGCCCTAGTTCCTCAAGCTACACAAATTCTTCGGGTTTCAAAACCCTCAGCTCCTCCGACAGAATCCTCGGCACCTGTGCATCTTGCCACTTGCCAAAGGACCACTGGCATATCAATTGCCCTAGGAGCTTCTGCAAGTTCTTCTGGTCATCCTTGTTCAACTGGTCCCACTCTGCTGAAGACCAAGGCCACTGCTGGACGAGGCACTAGACCAAGTCCTCACACGAAGCAGGTGGTTTTCCAAATTCCATTTGATGATGAGGCTGATGATGATGAATTAGCTGATATCATCAAGGACAGACAGTAGTGGGCCGCTAGAGCCAAAGGGAGTGTTGTGCCCCTTCTATTGGATCCGAAGAAGATCCTAGATTTCATCGACCTCTGGCACAAAGATCCGAACGCTCCAATGCCAGAGCTGGGCCTCACTCCTGGACAAAGTCACATGGTGACGGCATTCATAGCTGAAGAAAAATGGAAGTATGATCAAGCAAGAGCTGCCAAGAAAGCCCAGTACAAAAAGCAACGATATCTGAAGAATAACGTTCTGAGGTTATCGCCTGAGCAACTCATTGCTATGCAATCTGAGATCAAGAAGCTTAGTGATGAATCTGACGCCTACAAGGCAGAATGGCCGTGAGCCAAAGTCAGATTCGTCAAAATGGCGAAGAAATTCACTTCCAATATTGTTGATCCTGCGCACATTGAAGTTACTCCGGCTGAAGCATCTGCACAAGCCACTGAAGGAAATGCCAGCACCGCTGATGAAAATCAGGTTGTTGGTGAAACTGCTAGCACTAGGGCTGTTGAAGAAATTCCAGCCTCTGAAGAAACTGCCAGGGCAACCACTAGTGTTGCGCCTGAAGAACCTGTGAGGCCAGCTGAAGCATCGGCTGCTGCGCCTGAAGAAATTAAACAAGACAGGGCAACTACATCAGTTGTGCCTGAAGAAATTGCTCCAATTTCCTCTGCTCCTCCTACACCAACACCAAGCCCAGTTCTTCCTTCTGCTCTGGAAGTGAAGAAAACAAAAGCTGCGGAGCGAGCTGCTCTGAAGAAGAGGAAAGCATCATCTGCCTCAGAATCTTTTGCACCCAAGAAGGCGAAGATTTTCACAAGCTCTCTTGAGAATCCCATTGATGCTGTTCCTCTCTCAAGCATGCCATCAAAGGAAATTATTCCTTTTGGTGAAAAATATCAGATTCCTGAAGAATTTGCTGAAGAAGATCCCTCTGCTGCTTCCACATAGCAGATGGATGAAGAAATTGAAGTTGATACTCTCACTTCAACTCTCCAGGTATCATTGCCAACGCCTCAGTTCATAGCTGAAGAGGCCGGCGTTGAAGAAATGGAAGAGGATGAGGATGTGGATATTGGGAGCATCACACCTGTGATGAATGATGATTTTTGGGATAGTCAGCACCCTAACTCCCCTCTGTTCACCCCACTCCAACAAATTCCTCAGTCTCCAGCACCAACTGAAGTTTAGATGGGCTCTGAAGAAATTCATATTGCCCCTTCCATTCATGAAGAAATTCCAGCCACTAGTGCCGATGAAAAAGCTACTAAAGAAATGGAGGCCCAGGCTGCAACTGAAGCAGAAGCTGAAATTCCTCAGCCTGCGGCTCCAGGGATTGAGATTCCTGAGGTCGTGCTGCAATTGACTGATACTCCTCAGCCAAAACCAAAGAATCCCTTCTCCAAGACTCCAAACTTCAAGGTTGATGCCTTCTTCAATGAGCATGTGTTCTTCACTGACCATAACCCATATGACTCTGCTCGTTTGAGAAGGAAGCGTTTCTGGACTGCCAGCCAAGCCAACTTCTATGCTTAACAAGGACAAAGTCTTCGACCATGCGCATATTCCTCATGTGGATATGGAATCACTGCCATGCTTCGCACCTGTCCTGAATGCTATTCATGATGCTAGATTGCTCAATTTCTGCACTGACAT
This sequence comes from Triticum dicoccoides, assembly GCF_002162155.2. Lineage (NCBI taxonomy): Eukaryota > Viridiplantae > Streptophyta > Magnoliopsida > Poales > Poaceae > Triticum > Triticum dicoccoides. The sequence goes on from NC_041389.1 coordinate 128,746,685, forward strand.
TTGTGACTGGAATGAAGAACTCATTCTTCAGTTTTATGCGACGCTGCACATTACTGGCAATGCTGAAGATGTGAACTCTTGGGTGTTGGACTGGATGACAAAAAATACTCACTACAAAGCACCGGCCACTGAATTATTTCATGCCCTGCCTGTCAGTCCTCCCCCAGAAGGTGCGCGTCTGATTTACAATGAAACTGAACTTTCTGATCACTTCATGCAAGTCCTGATAAAGCCATTGAAGCCTGGTCAAGCCTCAAGGACAAAGTTCCTTGTGAAGGAATTGCAATATGCGCCTCGAACTATATATCACATTCTGACGAATACTTTTAGTCCCATCAAAGGCCACGACTCAAATGATGAAGAAGTTGTTGGCACCATGAAGAATCTGCTTTTCAATATCATGCATGGTATTCCAGTGAACTACCATGACTTCTTCATGAGGACTCTGGCAAATGTTGCAATATCTCCTTTTGAGTTAAAGCCTTACGCTCCTTGGATTATGAGATTCATCAGATCAAGGTCTTCACTCAACTACAAGGCTGATACACTCAACCATGTCAGTTACTTGCCCCCTATTGAAGTCCTCAAGCGGACATTTTCGTTAGCTGATGAAAAGGGCAAGGCCATTGCAATTATTGATGAGGGCAATCGTCCATTGGATGGACAGTTCCGAAAGGTTACCTCATATTCCACCAATGAAGACTCTGCCACTCATGATTCTGCCGCCAATGCCTCAAAGAAAAGTCCTCAAGCCACAGCTCCAAGGGTGATGACTGACCGTGAGCTTCTCCTCAGTCTTCATCAAAAGTTGGATCGCAATCACAAATGGGTCAAGCGTCAGTTTGGTTCTATTCTTCACAACATGACTGCAACATACAATTCAGTGAAGAAGAACCAGTTGTGACGCCCCCGATTCAATCGTACACTAATCATGCACGCAAATGTGTACGATCAAGATTAGGGACTCACGGGAAGATATCACAACACAACTCTACAAATAAAATAAGTCATACAAGCATCATAATACAAGCCAGGGGCCTCGAGGGCTCGAATACAAGTGCTCGATCATAGACGAGTCAGCGGAAGCAACAATATCTGAGTATAGACATAAGTTAAACAAGTTTGCCTTAAGAAGGCTAGCACAAACTGGGATACAGATCGAAAGAGGCGCAGGCCTCCTGCCTGGGATCCTCCTAACTACTCCAGGTCGTCGTCGGCGGGCAGCACGTAGTAGTAGGCACCTCCGGTGTAGTAGGGGTCGTCGTCGACGGTGACGTCTGGCTCCTGGACTCCAGCATCTGGTTGCGACAACCAGGAAAAAGGAAAGGGGGAAAAAGGGGGAAGGAAGCAACCGTGAGTACTCATCCAAAGTACTCGCAAGCAAGGAACTACACTACATATGCATGGTTATAAGTGTAAGGAGGCCATATCAGTGGACTGAACTGCAGAATGCCAGAATAAGAGGGGGGGTAACTAATCCTGTCGAAGACTACGCTTCTGGTCACCTTCGTCTTGTATCAAGTATAAGAGAGCAGATTGAAGTCCTCCAAGTAGCATCTCCAAGTAACATCTCATAGCATAATCCTACCCGGCGATCCCCTCCTCATATCCCTGAGGTAGAGCGACCACCGGTTGTATCTGGCACTTGGAAGGGTGTGTTTTATTAAGTATCCGGTTCTAGTTGTCATAAGGTCAAGGTACAACTCCAAGTCGTCCTGTTACCGAAGATCACGGCTATTCGAATAGATTAACTTCCCTGCAGGGGTGCACCACATAACCCAACACGCTCGATCCCATTTGGCCGGACACACTTTCCTGGG
>NC_041389.1:128750904-128756352 GCF_002162155.2 Triticum dicoccoides
CTACTTACCACATAAGTTTGGGCAACTAAATAAAAGAGTTTAATATTTTATTTAACGTAATAGGCTCTCAACTAATTGGTTTTGCTACTGTTTAAAACATTCTAGAGTATTTTACACTTTTATGAAAGTGTGGTTTCTCTACCATAATTACCTATGCATTATTCGGCAATCACCGAACATTTTTGTTTTAATTTTTGAAAACTGTTATTATTTACCAAACTTTGAATTTGAATTTTGGTCCGGTTTTGACCTAACGATAGATTAGCAACAGTAACCGAGGTGACGTGGCATGATTAGCGTGGGATTACTGTAGCATGATTATCCGGGTGTTACAAATCTCCTCCACTACAAGAAATCTCGTCCCGAGATTTAGGAGGTAGAGTAAGGGGGAAAGGGCTGGTTACGAAATTCTAACGGATCTTCTCGAAGAAGTTAATCCCTTTCGTTGATGTCTTCATTCCTATGCATCAATGCATCATGATGAGGTTGTCGTCCTTTCTTCAGGAACTCCATCATACTTACGATAATGATAAGGGGTAACTTCTGAAGAACGGACCTTAAAGGTCAGCTATCTGGGAGATAACTCAGGGAATGTGGTGGAAAGTAACTCTCGAATAGATACTTAAGAAATTATCGAGAGTAAAGTAGGAAGGTACCATGAGAAGTTTCGATCGGGCAGGCAATCATTCGATGCCTGAAACAGGGCGTGAAGGGGTTCAGAGTAATGGAAATAAGTGTTGTGTCTAATACCAGTATTGACGATCTCATCGGAAGGTGGCTCGTGAATTACATACGAGGCCACGCGCGAGGATTAACTTTGGCAACAGGGTGTACAGGAGAGTCATGTTTCGATCATGTGGAACTGTGGGTTATGGGCCCACCAGGTGGGTTAAAATAGGGATGGGCGTTGACATCTTGCATGGTCATGATAGCAAGGCATGTCAGAGGATCAGCCTATCAGTTACGTCGGCAACAACATCGGTACCAAGGGCGAGGGACGAAGAGAACCATTTTCCTGCTCGTTGAACGAGGCGGACCAATAGGCAAAGTTCTCATCCATCGGTGGTTACCGGAATGCTATCAACAAAAGCAATAGGGTCTTACTGACAGAGTCGTACGCTGAGGTGCTTATAAAAGTAGTGACGTATTACTGCTTAGATCATATAAACCTTAAGAAGGTTAAACAGAACAATGGAAAGGAAAATATGATTATCAGGTTTAACAGAAGAATGGAAAGGAAAATGTGTTTAAACACATATTTCAGGGGTATATCCTTCCCAAGGACAAACAGAGCATGATATCCGTGGCAGGATATCACGTAGAAAACCCTTTAAGTAAGGGGAGAGAAATTTCATGACTGTACCCATACAGCGGTGTTTGGATAATGGTTAAAGAAAACTTAGCACTGCGCTTTCAATGCTCTTATTGAAAATCGGAGTACCATGGACATGCTTCGAGATAGCGCTGACATGGTCAACAGGTGAAAATCAGAATTTGGAAACAAAAAGGATCCATTAGGAATAACTTGTAGAATAAGTCTTACAGTTTCCTCATGGTAGAGTGGATAACATTGCTAAAAGTGAACTATAACAATAGGTCCTCCGGCCAGGTGTGCTAGGCCTGACATAACCTTACCGGGTCATATATAAAGACCAACATTATAACTCTTGGAAATAAGTTCCAACCATCATATCTGACCGAGATTCAGATCTGATTGGTGTCACGATACCTCAGACTTAGGATGCCTGAGAAGAAAAGGTGCGGCACAATTTGACGAGATGACATTGTAAGATTCTCGGGAAATGAACTATGGAAGCGAGTTCCGAAACAAGAGTTCATCAGTAAACCAAGGAGAGGATGAGGAGGTGGCTGATAGGCTCAGCAACAAATCATCGCGATTTCCAAAGGATTGATTTCCACAATTATGTGAACAAGGAAATATCATTTGTCGGATCAAATGTCATAATGATGTATGCTCGAGGGAAACATACACAACTGAACAATGATAGAAGGGTGCAACCAGGAATCTGGACTAGGTAGCACGATCAATGTTTGAATGATGATTCAATAACCCATAGACTTAGAATGAAACTGTAGACCAATAACTTCAAGCAATAGGGTTGCTAGAAGTTTAGAATTTGCACAACACAGACCATTAGTCGGTATTCCGGTTAGAAACAATACGGAGACCAAGAAATGAACGCAAAAGGCGAGAGATATTACAATATCAAGAATTCTTAAGAGGTGGTAAAATTACCACGACATTCTTGACATAAAAGGTGGTAACATTCCAAGGTAAAGAAGAACAAATGCTGTATAGCAAGGACCTCAAGGTATAACTCAAAACACGAATAAGTTTGTGTTGGAGGGAAGGCAATAAAGTGGCCGATGATAATACAATTCATCGGGGGCAAGGATGGTATTTCTCATCATGAATTCAATTGATATCCAGGAAGACCTCATAAGGTTGATGATCTTCACGGCACATTGGTCGAGAGATTTCAAGATGTAATCAATCAGTGACAACATCAAATCAAAGGAATGATGAAGCGGAAGGTTATTGGAACCATGGGTAGGGCACAAACTTGAAATCAAGCTTGTTGTTCAAGGTGAATTGATATGACGAGGAAGATCGACGTAAGCTTAGCTCATCATCGAAAGTTGTGCTCCAGGATTAAGGACCAGGTAGCACAGTTAAAATTTAGCCCGATAATGATATAGCCGATCAGGCTAGGAATGACATGATCGAGTACAAACTCGGACTTAAAGAAGATTATCAAGAGTTGCTGAACCGTAGGGCAGACTCGGTTCAGTTATCGGTGTCTTTGAGTGTTTAATAACTCAGAGCCCATGAAATCTGTAATCAGTGAGAATGTAGTACTTGATGAAGAACTCATAAGAAGTTATGCAGTTTCAAGATAATCTCGAGATACCAGGGGGGTAATACTCGAAGACGGATCAAAGTAGAGGTTGGACCGAGGTATTGATCCACATGAGACAAGTGCTTACACTTGCATCGAAAATGGTATTTAAAAGAGAACATGGTCGGAACCACGATTGTAAAAGGCCGGATCCCAGATATAAGATGAACTTATACCAAGGGAACTAATATCATTTACAAGAAGCTTTGATGATAAGTTTCACATCGGGTCCATGGGCATGAACGCAAAGGCTCAAGGTCGACTCCCAATTCTTCCATGCATAACCTTTCATTTTACTTCTCGCTTTTGATGAAGCTGTAGTATAGAAATTTTATCTAGCAAAATACCAGAAGAGTATGACTCGTGAAAACTTTCGAGTTCACACAGTTTAGAGAAGGCATATGTTCAACCCATCAGGGCATCTTAGGAGTATATACCACAAATTTCAAGAATAAATAACACCAGCTCGATAGTAGAGCATGTTTGAGAAAGCAGAGGATACAATTTACCAAAGGTATTATGTATCCGAGGAAAGGCTCACAGACTTATTGAATATGAAGGACGTTGTCGGATAAAATCCCGCAATTGATCTGGTGGTTCTCAAGGAATATGGTGCGAGCATCGGTACTCAACCAGAGGGAGAAACAATGCAAGGAGATCAGACTTTAGAAACAACTGACTAATTCAAGGCTCAAATGCAAAGGAATTATCAATTCCAAGACAAGGGATCAGAAGCAATGCTCTGATCAGGGATGGATAAGTTGAATAGCCTTAGGGTACAATCAAAGACAATTGGATTGGTCGAGAACCAATCCCAGTTAAAAGAATGGAAGCTCAGCCGGAAAGGTAATTTATAAGGATCAATGATGATTGCGTGTATTCACACTCATGTTGAATCAATAGGATCAAAATGACGGTGGCAAAGAATGCCAATAAGATTACTATACTTATGGGATTAACCATAATGCAAGCAAGAAAAGAATTTCAAGAGCAATAAGCTGCTAAGGATTTTCGAAAGATCGAATAGTATTTTGAAGACCATTGTGAAACACATGAACAACTTGGGGGTGAGCGGATACTCGATAAGTGCGAGAATTATCCATAGGGGTATCCAGGTGACAAGGAACAGCAAGGCAGTAAGCTCAAAGGATTATCGAAACAACGACAAGTATTACGGGTTATCTTGTAATAACAAGACCAACTGGGGATGAATGTACGAATAACAACTGCAAGTAGTTATCCATAAGGGTTGACGATGGAAGGGGAATTGCTAATACGATGAACACAAGTTCTCGGGTTAACAGTGGAGGGTATCTTCAGGGTCTTCACGTACAGCAGACGATCATCAGTAATAAGGGGCCCTCCGGGTGAAAGAGTTAACGAGATCCTAATGTTAGATTTAGAAAAATTCATTTAACCCGAATAGAAGAGAGCTCAGAGTCCCAGAGTAAAGGTCGAGGAGTAAAAGATCCTAGTACCACCCAATGGCGACGTGGGCCCGTAAGGCACACAACCATGTTAGTAAAAGTTTTGCAATGTCTAGACTCGACGTCGGCCAAGGAGTTGGAAGGGGGATTCCTACAGGCAGTCGGCTCTGATACCAACTTGTGACGCCCCCGATTCAATCGTACACTAATCATGCACGCAAATGTGTACGATCAAGATTAGGGACTCACGGGAAGATATCACAACACAACTCTACAAATAAAATAAGTCATACAAGCATCATAATACAAGCCAGGGGCCTCGAGGGCTCGAATACAAGTGCTCGATCATAGACGAGTCAGCGGAAGCAACAATATCTGAGTACAGACATAAGTTAAACAAGTTTGCCTTAAGAAGGCTAGCACAAACTGGGATACAGATCGAAAGAGGCGCAGGCCTCCTGCCTGGGATCCTCCTAACTACTCCAGGTCGTCGTCGGCGGGCAACACGTAGTAGTAGGCACCTCCGGTGTAGTAGGGGTCGTCGTCGACGGTGGCGTCTGGCTCCTGGACTCCAGCATCTGGTTGCGACAACCAGGAAAAAGGAAAGGGGGAAAAAGGGGGAAGGAAGCAACCGTGAGTACTCATCCAAAGTACTCGCAAGCAAGGAACTACACTACATATGCATGGTTATAAGTGTAAGGAGGCCATATCAGTGGACTGAACTGCAGAATGCCAGAATAAGAGGGGGGGTAACTAATCCTGTCGAAGACTACGCTTCTGGTCACCTTCGTCTTGTATCAAGTATAAGAGAGCAGATTGAAGTCCTCCAAGTAGCATCTCCAAGTAACATCTCATAGCATAATCCTACCCGGCGATCCCCTCCTCATATCCCTGAGGTAGAGCGACCACCGGTTGTATCTGGCACTTGGAAGGGTGTGTTTTATTAAGTATCCGGTTCTAGTTGTCATAAGGTCAAGGTACAACTCCAAGTCGTCCTGTTACCGAAGATCACGGCTATTCGAATAGATTAACTTCCCTGCAGGGGTGCACCACATAACCCAACACGCTCGATCCCATTTGGCCGGACACACTTTCCTGGG
>NC_041389.1:128758744-128792653 GCF_002162155.2 Triticum dicoccoides
TTTTTTTTTTTGGTTTTGTTTTCTGTTTTTTTTTGTATTTTCCATTTCCTTTATTTTCTATTCTGTTTTAATCTTAAGTTCCTCTTTACTTTAGTTTTATAAACTATAAAAGTAGTCCCTACTTTAGTGTTAATAAATAGGCTACTTACCACATAAGTTTGGGCAACTAAATAAAAGAGTTTAATATTTTATTTAACGTAATAGGCTCTCAACTAATTGGTTTTGCTACTGTTTAAAACATTCTAGAGTATTTTACACTTTTATGAAAGTGTGGTTTCTCTACCATAATTACCTATGCATTATTCGGCAATCACCGAACATTTTTGTTTTAATTTTTGAAAACTGTTATTATTTACCAAACTTTGAATTTGAATTTTGGTCCGGTTTTGACCTAACGATAGATTAGCAACAGTAACCGAGGTGACGTGGCATGATTAGCATGGGATTACTGTAGCATGATTATCCGGGTGTTACACCAGTACTACCTCCATGAAGTCTTTGATCGCACCTGGACTACGATGTTCCTCTGTTATGCTTATACCTGAGTACTTATTCTGCTGCAAGTAGTTCTTCACTTAGGAATTTCCTCACCCTGAAATTCCTCAATGAAGAATTCATAAAAATCACCTATTCATCCCCCTCTAGTCGACGTAACACACGTTCATATATCTTTACGACATGGCATTTTCTCAATTGCGTCAACTTTAGCTTTATCCACCTTACTACCTCGTTCAGAAATTTTATGTCCCAAGACAATACCTTCATTAACCATAAAGTGGCACTTCTCCCAATTCAATACAAGATTAGTTTGCTCACATCTCTGCAAAACTCGATCAATGTTGCTTAAGCAACCATCAAAAGAAGTTCCATAAACAGAAAAATCATCCATGAAAACCTCAACACTCCTTTGACAAAAATCAGAGAATATAACAGTCATACATCTTTCAAAGGTAGCAGGTGCATTGCATAAACCAAAAGGCATTCGTCTATAAGCATAAGTTCCAAAAGGACAAGTAAAGGCGGGTTTCTCTTGATCTGGTTGTGAGACAGGTATTTGAGAAAAACCAGAATATCCATCAAGGAAACAAAAATGTGTGTGCTTTGACAATCTTTCTAACATTTGATCAATAAAGGGCATAGGGTAATGATCTTTTCTAGTAGCTTTATTTAATTTTCTAAAATCGATTACCATTCTATAACCAGTGACAATTCTTTGTGGAATAAGTTCATTCTTATTATTAGGAACAACGATAATACATACCTTTTTAGGGACACGATGAATGGGGCTTACCCATCTACTATCACCTATAGGATATATTATACCTGCTTCCAGAAGCTTCCGTATTTCTGTTATTACCACTTCTTTCATTTTAGGATTTAAACGTCATTGGTGATCAACAACGGGTTTAGCATCAGGTTCCATATTAATTTTGTGCTGACAGAGAGTGGGACTAATGCCCTTTGAATCATCAAGAGTATATCCAATGGCAGCTCGGTGCTTCTTCAAAACCTTCAATAATCTTTCTTCTTCATGTTCTGAAAGGTTAGCACTAATAATAACAGGATATATCTTTTTCTCATCAAGATAAGCATATTTTCAAAGTGTCTGGCAATTGTTTTAATTCAAACATAGGATCACCTTTAGGTGGAGGAGGACCTCCTAGAGTTTCAATAGGAAAATTGTGTTTAAGCAGAGGTCATTGTTTGAAGAAAATTTTATCTATTTCATTTCTTTCATGTAGTTGCATATCATTTTCATGGTCTAGCAAATATTGTTCTAGTGGATCAGTAGGAGGCACGGCAATAGAAGCAAGGCCAATTATTTCGTCCTTACTACGCAACACTTTCTTATGATGCTTTCTACTAAACTTGGAAAAATTAAACTCATGAGACTCATCACCAAAACTTACACCGATGTTTTGTTTCTCGCAATCTATTTTAGCATTAACGGTGTTCAAGAAAGGTCTACCAAAGATAATGGGACAAAAGTCATCTTGTGGGGAACCAAGAATAAGAAAATCAGTAGGATATTTTATTTTCCCACACAAGACTTCAACATCTTTAACAATCCCAAGTGGTGTGATGGTGTCTCTATTAGCAAGTTTAATAGTAAAATCTATGTCTTCTATTTCAGTGGGTGCTATATCATTCATAATTTCTTGATATAAGGTAAAAAGGAATAGCACTCACGCTAGCACCTAAGTCACATAAACCATGATAACAATGATATCCTATTTTTACCAAGACAACATGCATGCCAACAATGGGTCTATGTTTATCTTTTTCATCGGGTTTGGCAATTCTACCAGCCTCATCACAAAAGTAAATAACATGCCCACCTATATTTTCTACTAGGAGATCTTTAACAATAGCAACACTAGGTTCTACCTTGATTTGTTCAGCAGGTTTTTTTAATATAGCTTTTATTGACCATAGTTGAAACTCTAGCATGTTCCTTAATCATAACAGGGAAAGGAGGGTTTTCAATATAAGTAGTAGGAACAACTAGATCAACATTATAGATTATAGTTTCATCTTTAGCTATTACTGGTTCTTTAATTTTTTCTTTAATAGCTGGGTGATATTTAAACCACTTCTCCTTAGGGAGATCAACATGAGTATCAAATTATTCACAAAAGCATGCTACTATCTCAGAGTTAAGTCCATACTTAGTGCTAAACTTTTGAAAAGCATCAGTATTCATAAAAGATTTAACACAATCATACTTAAGCTTAATACCTGACTCCTTACCTTCGCCGAGTTCCCAATCTTCAGAATTGCTTTTAATTATTTCTAAAATATCCCACTTGAATTCAATAGTCTTCTTCATAAAGGAACCAGTACAAGAAGTATCAAGCATGCATTGATCATCACAAGAAACACGAGCATAAAAATTCTGAATAATAATTTCTCTTGAGAGCTCATAATTGGGGCATGAATATAACATTGACTTAAGCCTCCCCAAGCTAGAGCGATACTTTCTCCTTCATGCGTCCAAAAATTATATATATAACTCCGATCACGATGAACTAGACGCATAGGATATTTTTTTGGTGAAGTTCCAATTTCAATCGATTCCAATTCCAAGATCCAATATCATCGCATGGTCTATACCATGTCAATGCTTTTCCCTTCAAAGATAATGGGAAAACCTTCTTCTTAGCTTCATCTCTGGGTAAACTTGTAAGCTTAAATAATCCACAAATTTCATCCACATATATCAAGTGCATATCACGATGTTCGGTTCCATCTCCTCCATAAGAATTAGCTAGCAGTTGTTCTATCATACCCGAAGGAATTTCATAACCAATATTTTCAGTAGGTGTAGTAGGTTGAGGGGTAACTAATTGTGGTTCCGGTCGAGGGGAAGATACCCCGAACAAACCTCTAAAAGGATTGTTCTCCATAGTAACAAGTGACAATACATTTCAGCACATAGTAACAATTTTTCCTTACCGATTTCCACTTACCAAGAGCGCTTCACCCCCGACAATGGTGCCAAAGAAGAGCCTTGATGACTCACAAGTATAGGGTATCAATCGTAGTCCTTTCAATAGGTAAGAGTGTCGAACCCAACGAGGAGCAGAAGGAAATGACAAGCGGTTTTCAGCAAGGTAATGTCTGCAAGCACTGAAATTGTAGATAACAAGTTGTTTGATAGCAAGATAATTTGTAACAAGCAAATAACGGTAACGGTAACAAAAGTGCAGCAAGGTGGCCCAATCCTTTTGAGGCAAAGAACAGGCCAAAACAATCTCTTATGATAAGCAAAGTGTTCTTGAGGGTACACGGGAATTTCATCTAGTCACTTTCATCATGTTGGTTTGATTCGTGTTCGCTACTTTGATAATTTGATATGTGGGTGGACCGGTGCTTAGGTGTTGTTCTTACTTGAACAAACCTCCTACTTATGATTAACCCCCTTGCAAGCATCCGCGACTATGAGAAAAGTATTAAGAATAAATCTAACCATAGCATTAAACTTTTGGATCGAAATCAGTCCCTTACGAAGTAGCGCATAAATAGGGTTTATGCTTCTGTCACTCTCGCAACCCATCATCTAATAACTACTCCACAATGCATTCCCTTAGGCCCAAGTATGGTGAAGTGTCACATAGTTGACATTCACATGACACCACTATGGGAATCACAACATACATACCATCAAAATACGAACACATATCAAGTTCACATGATTACTTGCAACAAGATCTATCTCGTGACCTCAAGAACAAAAGTAACTACTCACAAATGATAATCATGCTCATGGTCAGAGGAATATTAAATAGCATAATGGATCGAAACATATAATCTTCCACCAAATAAACCATATAGTAACCAACTACAAGATGTAGTCAACACTACTAGTCACCCACAAGTACCAATCTAAGGTTCCGGTACAAAGGCTGAACACAAGAGATGAACTAGGGTTTGAGAGGAGATGGTGTTGTTGAAGATGTTGATGGAGATTTCCCTCCCCAAGATGGGAGAGTTGTTGGTGATGATGATGACGATGATTTCCCCCTTCGGGAGGGAAGGTCCCCGGTGGAATTGCTCCACCGGAGGGCAAAAGTGCTCCTGCCCGAGTTCTGCCTCGAGACGGCGGCGCTTCATCCCAAAAGTTCTCTCCTTATTTTTTCTAGGTCAAAATGACTTATATACTAGAAGATGGGCACCAGAGGTGGACCGAGGAGGGCACAACCCACCAGGGCTTTCCTGGGCTCCCTGGCATGCCCAGGTGGGTTGTGCGCACCTAGTGGGCCCCCTATGGTGGTTATTTGCTCCAATAATTATTATTTATTCCATATAAAATCCCTATGAAGTTTCAACTCATTTGGAGTTGTGCAGAATAGGTGGCCTGACGTAGCTTTTTCATGTCCAGAATTCCAGCTGGCGGTATTCTCCCTCTGTGTGTGAACCTTGCATATTATGAGATAAAAGACATTAGAATTACTCCAAAAGGCATTATTATGCCTAAAAACAAATAAATAACAATAGGAAAACATGATGCAAAATGGACGTATCAGGCATCCGCGCCATGGACGACGCACGGGCGTCCACAGGGGCGCGGTGAACAAGAGGTAGGGGTGAGGGGTTAGGTGGATCAGGTTGTGCACTGTAGTAGTGGGCTACAATGCACAGTGTAGCTTTGTTATCCTTTTTATTTTAAATTTTTTGTTTACTTATTTTACCAGTGTTTTACATTTCAATTAACTACCAAACTATTTTAGTTGTCAATGAAACTTGTCACATAAATACTTCACAATATTTTGGAATGACACATAAGGTTTGAGACCATTTGAAAAGTGTAAAAATCATGTTGGAATTTAAATGGTCCATTAAGATGTTGTTGGTCCACTTCATAATTTACTAGGAATTAAAAGGTGAGTCAAATGATGTTGGTTTCAACATGACAAATGCTCAGGGGAATTTATAGAATAATACGAACATTTTAGTTTTACAATTTGAAGAAATAATAATTTGACTTGCTATATGAATTTTAATTTTGTTTTTATCAAGGGGCAATTAAGCTTAGCAAAATAACATGGCATGTCATCATTAGAGGGAAATCACCGTAGCTTAATTATAGGGACGTTACAAATCTCCTCCACTAAAAAATCTCGTCCCGAGATTTAAGAGGTCGAGAAAATGGGGAAAGATTTGGTTATGAAATTCTAGCGAGTCTTCTCGATCTTGGTAGCTCTTCCCAAAGATGTCGATCTGCTGCGTTCAAGTTTTCATTTCTCTCCATCAGTGCATCATGACGAAGCTGCCATTCTTCATTCAAGACCTTCATCGTTCTTATGAAAAGGAAAAGGGGTAACTTGGAAATGATGGAATTCTACAAGGGGTATCCATCTGGGCTATCTCATGAATGAAATAGGTAAGTATCTCTCGAGTTTTGGAATTTAGAAATCATATTGAGAGTGACTTAAGAAGGTACGGATGGCTTCATTTGATTAGGAAAACATTTAATCACTAAGTGGGATGGAAGAAAGGTTCAGAGTGTTGCGTAATGGATCTCGCGTTTGATACCAAAATGAATCCCCTCAAGGAAGATGTCTGAAAAAAATGTATACGAAGTCAAGTGCATGGGTAATTTCAGATATAGGGATCACATAGTCATTTACATGAAATTTCATAATAAATGAGAGATTTTCCATAAGGAATTCTAAATAATGAAAGGCTCGAGGTAGAATGATAATTGATCACATGGGTAACTGGAATCTAGAGTCATAAGTGCTACCGAAAGGTAAGGCACATTGCACCAGTATGTATTTGGGAACTTGAGCATTTCTGAATCATTAGGATGATCAGAATCGAAGTGATCAACATTCATACCACCATGATGAATAATAAGGATGGTGGCATCTTGTGTGATCACGATACAAGGTTTGTCAAAGAACAATTTGTCAGCTATGTTGGCAACAACATCGGTACCAAGGGCGAGGAACAAAGAGAACCATTTTCCTGCTTGTTGAAATGAGGCAGACCAATAGGCAAAGTTCTCATCCATCCATGGTTATCAAAATGTTAACAACAATAGTAACGTGATGTTACCAACAGAGTGATACATCGGGGTGTTTACATAAGCAAGGAAATATTACTGCTTAGATCATATAACTCACAAAAAAGAAAGGTTAAACATACCAATGGAAAAAATGTGACTATTAGATTAATTAGACCAACGGAAAGTAAAATGTGTTTATACCCAAGTATTAGAGTATATACTTCCTGAGGATAAGCGGATCATCATGTACATGACAGGGCAACAAGTATGTAACCATTTAGATAAAGGGGCAAGGAAATCCATGATTTTACCATATAACGGTATTTGGATAATTGACCAAGAAACATTTAGCATGGCGCACACAATGTTCTTGTTGATGCTGGGGATAGCACGGTCATGCTTTGGGGTAGCAATAATATGGTGTTACCAGTAGAGCTTGGGTCTGGAGATTGCAAGGAATACACAAGGAACAATTTCAAGAATAGCAAGGAACTCAAGGTATACCCAAAACACAAACAAGTATGTGTTGAGGGAAGGCAAGGATGCTATTGATGACAACACAAATTATCGAGGGGCAAGGATGGTATTACTCATCACGAATTCGATACATATCTTGGAAGAAGTCAAAATGTTGACGATGATCACGACACACTTTGTTGAGAGGTTTCATAAATACGTATTTGAGAAGTGACAAGATTAAACATGGGATTGGTGACGCGGAAGGTTGATGCAAGTACCGACATGATACAAGCTCAGATTCAATCTTGTTATTCAAGGCAAAACGATATAGCGATGAAGCTTGACATAAGCTTAGCTCATTATCGGGTTTGCACACCATAGAAGAACTTAGGTAGCATAGAAGGTTACCTGATAACGATGTAGCCACACATGTTAGGAATGGCAAGATTGAGTGCAAACTTGTAAGCAACGAAGATCATTGAGAATTATCGAATCATAGTGTAAACTCAATTCGCTTATCAGTGTTCTTGAGTGCCAAACAACCCAGAACCCGGGGGAAACTGAATCCGGTGAGCAGTATTATTCCAACAAGAATTCATAAGAGGTTGTGCAATGGCACAATCTCCTCGAGATACCAGAGGGTGATACTCGAAGGTAGACCAGAATAGATGTCGGACTGGTGTATTGATCTGCAGAAGACAAGTGCTTTAACTTGTCTAGGAAGTGGAATCAAAGGAGAGCAACATGGCCAGAACCACGATTGCAAAGAACCAAACCACAGATACAAGATGAATTTATATCAAGGGGATAATTGTTTTTACGAGAAGATACCATGATACGATCTACATCGCGTAGATGGTCATGAACACAAAGTTTGAGGTCGACTCCACTTCTTCAACGCATAACCTTCCATTCACTTTTCGATTTCGATGAAATTGTAGTGTTGAAATTTTATCTGGCTTAACACCAGTAGAGCATGATCCGTAAAAGTTTCCGGGTTCACATAGATTAGGGAAGTCATAGGTTCAACCCATCAGGGCATCTTAGGAACATATACCATAAACTTCAAGTGTAAATAAGTCAAGCTCGAAAGCAGAGCATGGTTGACAAAAGCAGAGCATACAACTTACCAAAGGCGTTATGTTTTAGGGGAAGAACTCGTAAAGGGTCCAGATTTACAAAGGAACTATCTGGTAATAACCCACCAAAGGGTCTGATGGACTGCAAAGGATGTGAGTATCGATACTCAATCAAAAGAAGGAAGAATGCAAGGGCATCAGATCATAGAAACATCTGAATAAGTGGAAGCTTAATTACAAGGAAATTATGATTTCCAGATCGAGGGATCAGAAGCAGATGCTCTAATCAAAAGATGAGTAAGTTGAATAGAATTATATGGACAATCAATTACAACTTGATTGGCCAAGAAACAACTCGTGTCCAAAATGGCGTCAGAGCCGGAAGGACGAATTATAGAAATTAACTAACGATAGCGAGTATTCACATACATATTACATCAAAGGCTCAAAATGATGATGAAAAAGGATGCTAATGAATATTGCTAGACATATGGAAGTAACCATAATGCAGGCATGCAAGACTTTCCAGAGCAATGGGTTGCAGAGGATTCTCGAAAGATCATATAGTATTTTGAAGAATTTTGTGAAACACGTGAACATCTGGGGATGAATTATTCCCTGTAAGTGTGAGGAATTATTCGTAGGTGTATTCACATGGAAATGAACTACATGGCAGTAAGCACAAAGAATTCTCGAAACATCGGAGAGTATTTCGGGATATCTTGTAATAACAAGTGCATTTGGAAAAGAATGTATGAACAACAAGTGTAGGTAGTTATCCATAGGGATTTATCGGTGACTACGAACTGCAAAAGTGGTGGACACAAGGGTGTCGGGAAATTACTGGAGAATGGATCAGAAGGTCTGATATACTAAGCGATGATTTGGAATGAGTGGCTCTCCGGAATGAAGCCGTTACGAGATCTTAGAGTTAGAGTTTTTTTGACTGAACACTCTGAGGCAACAGCCCCACAACCTTTTATTAAAAATAGGGCCAAAAGGTACAAGAAAGTACAAAAAATAGTAAAGTCTATCTATGGTTCAGAAGACCTACCTATACATGCACAACTATACAAATATACAAATGTACAATATCAAATGCCACATGATTAAGGCAGAGCATTAATCCATTCCAGAAGTCGTAGCTTGATCGAGGCCTTCATCCTGTGTGAGTGCAGAGTGATGTCATGGATGAATTTGGCTTTCCATCTACCAAAGGTTGGCCTGAGATGCCTGAAGATCCTGTCATTCCTCATGGTCCAAATACTCCAGGCAGCCAGATAAACCACCTCAAAGAAAAAAGGTTGGTTGAAGCTTCTCTTGGCAGCCAAGATGCATTCACGAGAAGCTAGCCCTGCATACCAGGTAACCTGCAGATAATTCCAAACTTTGACGCTGAAGGAACATTTGAAAAAGAGATGGTCTCTATCCTCATGTAGCTGGGCCACACACATAGGGCATAAATTGTCATCATCCTCTGATCTCCAATGCCTTCTGAGAAGCATATCCCTTGTATTGAGCCGATCATTCAGCATCAACCAAGCAAAAACTTTGATTTTCATAACACATTTGCTCTTCCATATCCATTTACAGGGATCATCATCAGGAAGGTGTGCATGGGCCAAAATGTAGAAACTTTTGGCAGAGTATTTACCCTTACCAGGTGTCCAAGACCAAGTATCAGGTTCATGAGGTCTTCTTTGCAAGGTTGATAAATCAGAATTTAAAGATACCAGTTCATCCATTGCTTCCCGAGACAGTGGCAATTGAAAGAAGGTGGTAATATCAAAGTCCTCAATGAAATTCCTGAGAGAAATCTTATCATCCAGTGTGAAGGAAAATAGCCTAGGGAATCTCTCTTTAATTGCCTGGTGGCTTCGAGCTAAGCTCCAAGTATCATGCCAAAAGAGGGAGCTATTTCCATCATTGATTGTTATAACACAACGAGATCTGTAAGCATCACTTAACTTCATGACATCTATCCACCAAAAGGATCCACACTGAACAGTTGCGTGAGGGACCACTCCATTGTAGTAAGTGTCCCAGATCAAAGAAACCCATGGGCTATCAGCCTTGTTATAAAACTTGTGCAAGTGTTTGGTGAGCAAGGCCTTATTCTGAATTGCAAGGTTGGTTATCCCCATGCCTCCTTTATCCTTTGGTTTACAAACCATTGGCCAGGCTGCTAAAGATTGTTTAGGTGTATTAGAATTTCCTCTCCATAAACATTGCCTCATTATTCTCTCAAGCTGATTAATGATAGCAGCTGGCAAGCTAAGACTGCAAAGGAAATAAATTGTCAAGGAGGTAAGAATAGATAGTAGCAGTTGTAACCTGGCCCCCTGGGAGAGGAGAGAGGAGCTAGCAGAAAGTCTTCTTTTAACTTTGTCCACCACTCGCACCAGATCTTGCACCCTAGGTTTGGTGGTGCCCACAGGTAAACCAAGATAGGTGAAAGGGAGCGACCCAACCTGACATCCAAAGATTGCAACCAATCTGGTGGTTTCCTCCTGTGAGACGTTGATGGGCAGAATGCCAGACTTCTGAAAATTGACTTTTAAACCAGTTGATTTAGAAAAGGCCAGCAGCATTTGCTTGAGAGCTAGGAGTTGAACTTCATCAGCTTGAGTGATCAACAAGGTATCATCTGCATACTGAACTATTGGAAAATCAGGGTCATTAGAAGGAATGGGAAGATTAAGCAATCCCCACTGCAGCCACAGATTGAAGAAGTTCAGCAGCAATGACAAACAGAAGAGGAGAGAGGGGGTCTCCCTGTCTGACACCTCTTTTGCAAATAAATTGTTTGCCAGGTACACCATTTAGTAAGATGGAAGAAGATTGATACGTCTCCAACGTATCTACTTTTCCAAACAATTTTGCCCTTGTTTTGGACTCTAACTTGCATGATTTGAATGAAACTAACCCGGACTGACGCTCTTTTTAGCAGAACTGCCATGATGTTATTTTATGTGTAGAAAACAAAAGTTCTCGGAATGTCCTGAAAATCCACGGAGGCACTTTTTGGAAAATACTAAAAATACTGGCGAAAGAATCAAGACCAGGGGGCCCACACCCTGTCCATAAGGGTGGGGGGCGCGCCCACCCCCTGGGTGCGCCCCCTGTCTCGTGGGCCCCCTGAGGCTCCGCCAACCTCAACTCCAACTCCATATATTCCGTCTCACAGAGAAAAAAATCAGAGAGAAAGTTTTATCGTGTTTTACTATACGGAGCCACCGCCAATCCCTAATCTCTCTCGGGAGGGCTGATCTGGAGTCCGTTCGGGGCTCTGGAGAGGGGGATTCGTCGTTGTCGTCATCATCAACCATCCTCCATCACCAATTTCATGATGCTCACCGCCGTGCGTGAGTAATTCCATCATAGGCTTGCTGGACAGTGATGGGTTGGATGAGATTTACCATGTAATCAAGTTAGTTTTGTTAGGGTTTGATCCCTAGTATCCACTATGTTCTAAGATTGATGTTGCTATGACTTTGCTATGCTTAATGCTTGTCACTAGGGCCCGAGTGCCATGATTTCAGATATGAACTTATTATGTTTTCATGAATATATGTGTGTTCTTGATCCTATCTTGCAAGTCTATAGTCACCTATTACGTGTTATGATCCGACAACCCCGAAGTGACAATAATCGGGATTCTTCTCGGTGATGACCGTAGTTTGAGGAGTTCATGTATTCACTCTGTGCTAATGCTTTGTTCTGGTTCTCTATTAAAAGGATGCCTTAATATCCCTTAGTTTCCGCTAGGACCCCGCTGCTACGGGAGGGTAGGACAAAAGATGTTATGCAAGTTCTTTTCCATAAGCACGTATGACTATTTACGGAATACATGCCTATATTACATTGATGAATTGGAGCTAGTTCTGTGTCACCCTATGTTATAGCTATTACATGAAGAATCGCATCCGACATAATTATCCATCACTGATCCATTGCCTACGAGCTTTTCACATCTTGTGTTTCGCTTATTTACTTTTCCGTTGCTATTGTTACAATCACTACAAAACCCAAAAACATTATTTTTGCCACTGTTACCTTTATTATCATACTACTTTGCTACTAAATACTTTGCTGCAGATACTAAGTTATCCAGATGTGGTTGAATTGACAACTCAACTGCTAATACTCAATAATATTTTTTGGCTCCCCTTGTGTTGAATCAATAAATTTGGGTTGAATACTTTACCCTCGAAAGCTGTTGCGATCCCCTACACTTGTCGGTTATCAAGACAAATTTCTGGCGCCGTTGCCGGGAGCATAGCTCTATTATTTGAGTCACTTGGGATTTATATCTGTTTAACACTATGAGGAACTTGAAAGACGAAAGAACCAAGATTTTTCCCTCAACTATGAGGGGAGGTAAGGAACTGCCATCTAGCTCTGCACTAGATTCTCCTTCTGTTTTGAGTAAGCTTGCGACTCCTATACCTGCTACTGCTATGAATTCTGATATGTCACACATTATTGATGATGCCACTTCTTTTATGCATGATACTTATGATGAAACTACTTCTATGCGTGATACTACTTTGCCATTAGGCGAATTTCTTGATGAACAACTTGCTAGGGCTAGAGAGAATGAAATTATTGAAGATGCTATTATTGATGATAGTGATGATGAAAGTTCTCCCAATGATTATGAATTGCCTGTTGTTCCTCAGGGTTATGTTATGGAAGAGGAAGCTGCTAGATCTATCTTTGCTTGTAAAGATATATATGATCTTAAAAAGTTATTAGCTAAATGGAAGCAGCAATCTCTTAATGCTAGAATGAAACCTGACCCTGCTTTTGCTACTTCACCTATCTGTGTTACTCATAAGGATTATGAATTCTCTGTTGATCCTGAGATTATTAGTTTGGTTGAATCTGATCCTTTTTATGCCTTGAATCTGAAACTGTTGTGGCACATCTTACCAAGTTGAATGATAGAGCCACCCTGTTTACTAATGATGAGAAGTCTCGCTATTATTATATCCTTAAGATATTTCCATTCTTATTAAAGGGTGATGCTAAGACTTGGTTTAATTCTCTTGATCCTGGTTGTGTGCGTAGTCCCCAGGATATGATTTATTACTTCTCTGCTAAATATTTCCCTGCTCATAAGAAACAAGCTGCCTTGCAGGAAATATATAATTTTGTGCAAATCAAAGAAGAGAGTCTCCCACAAGCTTGGGGGAGGCTTCTCTGATTACTTAATGCTTTGCCTGATCATCCTCTTAAGAAAAATGAAATACTTGATATCTTTTATAATGGACTAACCAATGCTTCCAAGGACTACTTGCATAGTTGTGCTGGTTGTGTTTTCAGGGAAAGAACAGCCAACGAAGCTGAATTACTATTGAATAATATGTTGACTATTGAAAATAATTGGACTCTTCCTGAGCCAATTCCCGAGGCAATTCCTGAACCAATTGAGCCAACTCCTGAGCCTATTCCTAAACCCACACCGAAGAAGAGAGGTGTTTTATTTCTCAGTCCTGAAGATATGCAAGAGGCAAAGAAATCAATGAAAGAAAAAGGTATAAAAGCTGAAGATGTTAGGAATTTACCTCCTATTGAAGAAATACATGGTCTTAATATACCACCTGTTGAAGAACCACATTGTCTTGATAACTCGACACAGGTAGTAAAGGTAAATTCTGTCTATAGATATGATAAAGTTGAAACCCCCTCTACTAAATTTCATAGCCCATGCTTAGATGAATTTGATGATTTTATGGCTAGACAAGAAAGTTTTGATGCTTATGTTGGTAGAGAATTAAAGAATAATGCTTTCAAGATAGGACGCGTGAGTGATTATATGGCTAGAGTTAAAGTTGAACTTAAACTCGTTAGCAAATATGCTTCTATGGTTGCTACTCAAGCTGAGCAAGTACTTAAAGCTCAAAATGATTTGCTTGATGAATTAAATAATAAAAATGACTTTGCTGTTAGAGAGGCTACTAGAATTGGTAGAATGACTCAGGAACCTTTGTATCCTGAAGGCCACCCTAAGAGGATCGAGCAAGATTCTCAGAGAAACAATTTAGAGGCACCTAGTTCTTCTAAAAAGAAGAAAAAGAAAGACGATAGTACTTTGCATGCTTCTAGTGAACCTAGTGTAGACACACTTGAGAATCCCAATGATATTTCTGTTTCTGATGCTGAAACACAATCAGGTGATGAACATGAACCTAGTGATAATGTTAATGATAATGTTCATGTTGATGCTCAACCTAGCAAAAATAATGATGTAGAGATTGAACCTGCTATTGATCTTGATAACCCACAATCAAAGAATCAACGTTATGATAAGGGAGATTTTGTTGCTAGGAAGCACGGTAGAGAAAGAGAACCATGGGTTCAGAAACCCATGCCCTTTCCTCCTAAACCATCCAAGACAACGGATGATGAGGATTTTGAGCGCTTTGCTGAAATGATTAGACCTATCTTCTTACATTTGCGCTTAACTGATATGCTTAAAGTAAATCCTTATGCTAAGTCTATGAAGGATATCATAACAAACAAAAGAAAGATACCGGAAGCTGAAATTTCCACCGTGCTTGCTAATTACACTTTTAAGGGTGGAATACCAAAGAAACTTGGAGATCCGGGGGTACCAACTATACCATGCTCCATTAAAAGAAATTATGTTAGAACTGCTTTATGTGATCTTGGAGCCGGTGTTAGTGTTATGCCTCTCTCTTTATATCGTAGACTTGAATTGAATAAGTTGACACCTACTGAAATATCTTTGCAAATGGCTGATAAATCAACTGCTATACCTGTCGGTATTTGTGAGGATGTGCCTGTTGTGGTTGCAAATGTCACTATCTTAACGAACTTTGTTATTCTTGATATTCCCGAGGACGATAGTATGTCTATTATCCTTGGTAGACCCTTTTTGAATACTGTAGGGGCTGTTATTGATTGCAACAAAGGCAAAGTCACTTTTCATGTTAATGGTAATGAGCATACGGTACACTTTCCGAGGAAACAACCTCAAGTCCATAGCATCAATTCTATTGGAAAAGTTCCAACTATCATTATTGGAGGTTTTGAATTTCCTCTCCCTACTGTCAAGAAAAAGTGTGATATTCTTATTATTGGGGATGTTCATATCCCCGTTGAGGTAACTTAGTGTTATTCGAAATTTCTCCGGTTCCGTGTTATTCAGAATGAGTTTGTTAACAAGACTTGATCAACCTTGTTAGTGGATTCATTTTGATGATCACGAGATGGATGAAACTAGAAGGCACAACCTTCTGCACCCTTTTTATTTCCTATTATTTATAATATTTAAAGCAAAAATAGTATTATCTGTCTGTTTTTTGAATTATCCGTGCAATAAAAATATCCCGAAAATAAAAGTGCTCCAAATGCCTTGCAAATTTAGTATGATTTTTTATAGAATATTTGAGGATTTTAGGCACTAAAATCACTGCATGAGGGGCATGCACCAGGCCACGAGAGTGGAGGGCGTGCCAACCTTCCCTGGGCGCGCCCCCTGTCTCGTGGGCCCCTGATGGCCCCCCTCCACTTATGCCAGCACCCACACACTCCATCTTATTCCCAAAAAAATCCCCATCCAGCTCAAGAACGAGTTCTAGCTCATTTTGCTGCGATTTTCGATCTCCTTGCTCAAAGCTCCATTCACAAAACTGCTTTGGGAGATTGTTGCTTGGTATGTGACTCCTCCATTGGTCCAATTAGTTTTTGTTCTAGTGCTTTATTCATTGCAAATTTTTGCTGCATAGGTGACCATGTTCTTGAGCTTGCATGTTAAATGTATGACGTCCCAAGTAATTCTAATGCATGATATAGGCTCTAGGCACTTGTAGGAGTAGTTGCTACCAATCTTGTTTAGTTTTATTCACTTCTATTTTGAAGTTAATAAAATATCAGAAATTTTTCAGAAAAAGAATTATGTCTAGGAGAATGTACCAAGGTGGTTGCTCAGTAAAGAAAGGACCCAAGATTGCTATACGTGAGCAAGATGTTGAATTACCGAGGGACGCAGATGTACGAGCTTGTGAGTGGCCATCCGACGATTTTATGGTCGAAGCAGGCTTTAAGGAGGAATTTGATGCGTATGTGCGTAATGCTGATCTGGAGGACTTCTTACAAGATAAGTGTCCTCAGTACTATCAATTGACTGATTCATTTGTGTGAAGGTTTAAATATAACTATACACGTAATTCTCCTAGTGTCCTATTTTATATCTATGATACATCTTATACCATGGACTTAGAGGATTTTACAACTGCTTTTAAACTTCCGCAATGGGGTAATATTAATGATCCCCACAAATCTGAATTTAGAGATTTCCTTGCTAGTATCACTGTGGGAGAATCCAGGGATATTGCACAAGCTACCATAGGGAGCATTCATTTTCCTGCTATACATTATTTTGCTCTCTTCATTGGTAGATGCATTAACGGTAAAGATGAAGCATGTCATATGTGTGTCCCTGATCTTTGTGTCCTCAAGAGTGCTGTGTTAGGTTATAAAGATTATAACTTGGGGGCAATAGTTGCACGTAGGTTGCATAATAATGGTAGAGCTGGAGATTTATTTGGAGGAATTTATGCGACCCGTGTGGCTAACTATCTTGGTATAGCCCCACGAGAGGGGGATATGATGTTACCTCCTGCTTATTTAGATTATGATGCTATGGTCCAACATCATTTTCTTAAGAGGAATGAACAATTCCTCCAGTATCGACTAATCTATGACAGACGCAACGCTGTCCATGTTACTCTTCCTGCCCCTCTCCTTTTTGATTACCAGGCAAAAGGAAGATATGTTGTCACGAGGGAGGAAGCAGCTGAACACGAGGGGAGAGCGGAGGCAGCTCGCCAACATGCCGCAGCTCAGGAGGCGGTTGCTGCTGCATCTCAGTACGACCCCAGTTACAACTACAGATTTCAGCCACGCTATCCTTGGCATTAGACCAACTTAGGCCAAAATCCTAAGCTTGGGGGAGTACGTATTTCTCACCGACTTTACATTCATGTTCACACACTATTCTAGTCGTCGGTGCTCATACTCTTTCATTGTATTATCCCTGTTAGTTTAATTTCTTTTTTCTAGTTTTCTTCTTGTGTGTTTGTTAAACCTTAAGAAAAACCCAAAAAATTAGTTAGTTTAATTTCCATGCTTGTAGTAGAAATTAAAATGAAAACCCAAAAAGATTTCTCGTTCTTCTTCTTACTTGTTGGGAGCTTTCCCGTGTAAATAGTTTTCTTTTCTTTTATTTTCTTTGGGGGACGAGAGTAGAAGCCCATATTGAAAATGTTTAGTGGCTCTCATATGCATGATTGTTTATTTAAACTTAGAGCCGATATTACCTTGTCTTCTCTCTTGAGTTGAATGCTTGCAGATTCCAGCTTAGTCCAATGCACGTGCACTATTATTATTATACACATCATTCGGTCGTGCAAGTGAAAGGCAATAATGACGATATATGATGGACTTATTGAGATGAGAAAAGCTGGTATGAACTCGACCTCTCTTGTTTTTGTAAATATGATGAGTTCATCGTTTCTGATTCAGCTTATTATGAGGTAAACATATTTGCAATGACATTTAGAGATTATAGTTGCTTGTGCCATGCTTGATTAGCTATGAGTTATAATGGTTTACCTTGCGTGCCAACATGCTATTAGAATGATTATGATGTGGTATGATGGGATGGTATCCTCATTTGAATGAATTGAGTGACTCGACTTGGCACATGTTCACGCATGTAGTTGAAACAATTCAACATAGCCTTCATGATATTTATGTTCATGGTAGATTATATCCTACTCATGCTTGTACTCGATGTGAGTTAATTTTAATGCATGTTTATGACTGTTGTCGCTCTCTTAGTTGGTCGCTTCCCAGTCTTTTGCTAGCCTTCACCTGTACTAAGCAGGAATACTGCTTGTGCATCCAAACTCCTTAAACCCCAAAGTTGTTCCACATGAGTCCACCATACCTACCTATATGCGGTATCTACCTGCCGTTCCAAGTAAATTTGTATGTGCCAAACTCCAAACCTTCAAATGAAATTCTGTTTTGTATGCTCGAGCAGCTCATGTTACAACTAGGGCTGCCTATATCTTCCATGCTAGGTGGGTTATTCTCAAGAGGAGTGGACTCCGCTCCTCATTCACGAGAAAGGGCCGGTAACCGGGATGCCCAGTCCCATGATCCAAAAGATCAAAGCAAATCAAAATAATTAAACAAAACTCCCCCAGGGCTGTTGTCGGTGTCAAAACCGGCGGATCTCGGGTAGGGGGTCCCGAACTGTGCGTCTAGGCGGATGGTAACAGGAGACAAGGGACACGATGTGTTTACCCAGGTTCGGGCCCTCTCGATGGAGGTAAAACCCTACTCCTGCTTGATTAATATTGATGATATGGGTAGTACAAGAGTAGATCTACCACGAGATCAGAGAGGCTAAACCCTAGAAGCTAGCCTATGGTATGATTGTTGTTCGTCCTACGGACTAAAACCCTTCGGTTTATATAGGCACCGAAGAGGGTTAGGGTTACACAGAGTCGGTTACAATGGTAGGAGATCTACACATCCGTATCGCCAAGCTTGCCTTCCACGCCAAGGGAAGTCCCATCCGGACACGGGACGAAGTCTTCAATCTTGTATCTTCATAGTCCAGGAGTCCGGCCAAAGGTCATAGTCCGGCCATCCGGACACCCCCTAATCCAGGACTCCCTCAGTAGCCCCTGAACCAGGCTTCAATGACGACGAGTCCAGCGCACATATTGTCTTCGGCATTGCAAGGCAGGTTCCTCCTCCGAATACTTCATAGAAGATTTTGAACACAAGGATAGTGTCCGGCTCTGCAAAATAAGTTCCACATACCACCGTAGAGAGAATAATATTTACAAAAATTCAATCTGCTAACGTATTCCGTGGCATGACATCACACCACGGCCAAGCCTTTATTTGAATCGTTTTACTATCCCACCTCAGCGCGTTTAGTGAGGCGGTTTCCTTGGCACGTCTTGTCAAAGCAGAGATTGTGTCCCCTTATTCCAGGATTCTCATTAATATGTGCGCGGGTAACCCAGTCATGCCCGTTGGCGCGTCTCCTCTATCGAAGGCGAGTCCCGAATGGTCACGGGGAAGGCTCTTGGTATTCAACCTCTTTATAAAGAGACCAAGGCTCCACTCCTTTCTTTCAATCTCAATCGAATCCGCCCCTCGCCTCGAGTTCCAACACCCAAAGCTCCAGATTCAGGCGCTTTGGACCTTCGATCATGTCCAGCTCCGACTTGCAAGGCTGGTGGATGCCTTCCTCTGTTATGGAAGAAGACGTGCTAAAGCTAAGAGATGCCAGGTATCTAACCGGCGAAATTTTGCATAGGCTGCCTGCCCAAGGGCACGTTATTCCCACTCCCAAGCCTGGTGAGAGCGTGGTGTTCGCATCTCACTTTCTTCGGGGCTAGGCTTCCCGACGGACCCCTTCGTGAGGGGGCTCATGTTTTACTATGGGTTGGAATTTCATGACTTGGATCCAGAGTCCATCCTCCACATCTCATCGTTCATCGTCGTATGCGAAGCCTTCCTCCGCATTACCCCTCACTTTGGATTGTGGCTCAAGACCTTCAAAGTGGAGCCGAAGATGATCAAGGGGCAGCAGGCAGAGTGCGGAGGGGCTGTTATAAGCAAGAATGCTGATGCTCCATGGCCCGAGGGCTCTTTTCAAGAGGAGCTCAGCCTATGGCAACAAGAGTGGTTTTATATCACAGCTCCCAGGGGCACCAAATGGGTGGTGCCACCTGCCTTTCGCTCGGGTCCTCCACTGCGGCTGGCATCATGGGTCAATAAAGGACTTGACTGGGGGCCGTCCAAGGACGTGCCCTTGTTGCAGGGCCGCATTCAAGACCTCCTAGAGAGAGAGAGATCACTCTGGTCGTAGTAGCGCATGTCATGCTGATTTGTCGCACCCTGCCCTGCAAACGTCGCCCCCTCCGCCTGTGGGAATTTAACCCGGAGGGACCACGAGCTCTCCAACATTTTATGGGCGCGACGCCCATGGAGATGTACAAGCTTTTCTTCGGATCACAGGCAATGTGTCTGGACTTGACCGAGGACACAGGTCTGAGCTGCAATCGCCCGTATACTCAAGTAATTAGCCCTGTACCCGGACACACTATCCCATATTTATCATGAACTTGCCCTTTAAAAGAGTTGTTCCTTGAACAGGAGTGGATAGCGAAAGCAAAGTTAATCAGGTGTCCGGCCCCCCTCCCTGAGACCACGCCGGATCCTGTGTTAACCAGGATGCTGGAGGTTGCGCCTTCGGAAGAAGGTGAAAGGGGGAACAAGGAAGCTACCGCCTCCGCGAAGGAGGCTGTCAGGGAAGAAGAGGACCGCCTCTGAAGACCCGGAGACCATGGTCTCAAAGCGGGGGAAGAAATCTTCGTCAGAGGGTCCTACGCCGAGAGATGCCTTTGCCGCATTGTGCCCCCAAGGGGATCAGCCCTCCACCGAGCCGTAAGTAAAAAGGGGAGTTTTAAAGGATATCCCTGCCCTATTTCTGATGAAGATAACCGAAATTTTACCTTGTAGTTCGGATCTCAGCCCTTCTCAGCAGAGCTCATCTTCGGGTGATCTTCGTCCGGAGATGATGGAGAGCGAAATGCCTCCCCCTGCCGTACCATCTTGCGAGGCGGGCGACCCTGAGGTGTCGTCGTGGAGGGTTTCTCCGAGTCCGACGGGGCCGGAAGGCAGTCGTATGTCCCATCAAAGCCCTTCGCGTCTGGCCTTCGAAAAAGGCAATCGGACGAGTCCGACACCACCTGGTGTACGGTCGGAGGAGCTGAAGGATCTGCTCGGGCGAGCGTCTATCTCAGAAGATCACCGTGCGTTAATGGGTATGGTGATTGAAAGGATTTCATCCGTTGAGAGCGGATTGCACGAAGCCGTCAGAAGTTTACTGACAGGTTTTGAGGTACGCAAAATGATGTACCTTCTGAAAATTCCGCATATAAAATGCACCCTGTGTAGATAGTAGCCCCTGAGGCTCGGTGTGTTGTCAAAAATGACAGCGCGCCGAGGATCATAATCCCAGGTATAATGTGTCGCCCTTCCTATGTAGGTGGCGAAGGGTCCGGTGGCTAGTCGGACTGATGAATTTGCCGAACTAAAGCGGCAACTTGACGTGGCGGATGCCGACATTGCGCTTGTCAATAAGCGACTTGACGAGTCACAAGGTATGCAATTTCTCCGCGGACACCTGGTAAGGGAGCTTGATGCCCGTGCCTTACAACATGTATGCTTGATGCAAATGGTGCCGCTGCCATGGAGAACCTTCGGGCAGAGCTCTCCTGAGCCAAGGAGCAGGCCAGAAAGAGTGATGTGGCTGCCTTAAAGGCGGTCGAAGAGCTAAAAGCCGAACAGGCTGCTCACTGCCGAAGCAAGAAGGAAATGGCCGAGATGGCCATGAACTTGAAGAATGCTACCAACCGCTGCAAGCTTCTTGAAAAAGAAGATCGAGCGGTGCACGAGGACCTGAAGAAGGCCACTACCGAGGCCAAGGATGCTTGCTCTGCGATGAGAGCTATGAAGGAGGAACTGCGTCAGGCCGGAGATATCGCGGCTGGAAAGCCCTTTCTGCTGCGGAGGAAATTCGTGGATCCTAAATGTGCTCAGTTGGACCGGCTGTGGAGTGCGGAGGATGCTTATCTGGACTTGTCGGCAAGTGCCGCGGACGCAGCCGAACACTTCCGAGATCAAAAGGATCACGAAATGGAAAAGGTTTTTGGTCACAGTTCCATAATCTAGAGCGCCCACTTCCATTAACCGATCGCTTGGCCGAATGGGCGGAGCTGAATAGGTTATCCGGCCTTGTCATGAATGATGTCGTGTGTCTTTTGTGGCCGAAAAGGCCCGAGCCGAAGAGTTATTGTGGCTTGGTGCAGCAGTTCCTTGGTGCGGTGCCGCATATCAATGCAATGAGGAGGTCGGCATGCATAGAGGGTGCGCAGATGGCTCTTGCCCGTGTCAAGACATACTGGGCGGAGATGAAGGCCACCGATGTTGCATCCCAAGATTCGGACAGAAGCCGAGTACCTGTCGAGCACTATTTTCAGGAAGTTCTGCAGGGGCTCGTTTAATAGAGACGCAGTGCTCGAAGGATATTATGTTCGAATAACATGTATTATTGTGAAACAATGTATCGATGGAATATAAGAGCTTTTTATACTTGTGCCTTTCAAGAATTAAAATACCTCCTGTGCGGCCGCTAATGTATATGTATATATAACCTGAAAGATGGCAGTCTTCGGC
This sequence comes from Triticum dicoccoides, assembly GCF_002162155.2. Classification (NCBI taxonomy): domain Eukaryota; kingdom Viridiplantae; phylum Streptophyta; class Magnoliopsida; order Poales; family Poaceae; genus Triticum; species Triticum dicoccoides. The sequence continues at coordinate 128,781,095 of NC_041389.1, forward strand.
TTCAGCCCCCACGCATATAATGCGGGGGTGTTTGCAAAAGGCGCATTTTCACACTTGATCCAACGTCTTGGTCCTATAAAGGAGGTGGTAGCGCAGCAAACTAGGCAACCGGACTATAATGCTTTATCACTTTCACTTAGCCATGGGAGTTTGACAGTGGGGCTACTATATAGCCCCTAGGGGCACCGCGCTCACCCGAATTCGGTGTGCGTATGTGCCTGACCGGGAAATGGCCCTTCGTCAATGCGGAGGAATCCTATAGATTCCGGCGGGTCATCGAGTGGTTGACCAGTCTCACGCTATATCATGACACTCAGTTTTCGGCTTTCTCTACTGAGGTGCTCGCCTGGCCGAACCGGGGCACAATCACAGTAGTTCTCTGGTGCCGCCTTAGCCGATAGAGCGGAATGTAAGGCAGCAAAACGCAGGAGCCGGGCAAACCTAACATTTGACCAAAGACATGATTCAGAGCTGATGCATATAAGGCCTAACTCAAGACGTCGAACACTCCCTAAGGTATTCGGTCTTTATGAAAACGGGCCGAACAACGCCCCTTGGTAATAAGCCCCTGGTGTCCAGGTACGCGCAAAATTCTGACGTGGCCCATGCCAAAACGCCAGCCTCCTCCTCGGTTATGGCAAGAAACCAGGGGATGTGTATCAACAAGAGACAATAAAAAAGGTTTACGCAGGGTCTTAATCTGAAAAGAATCCTTGTCACGGGTCCCTACTGCACGTCTGCGCCTGTGTCTCCGTTGTGTCGTATCCTGGACGGGTGTAGCACGGTGTTCATCTATAAAAGAGGGGAACTTAGTTGAAAAAGGTCGTGCGAAAATGTACTTTATACTAAATAAACAAAGTACAATTCAAAAAATGAATAAAATTGAGCTTTATTGTCTCTTGTTGTACATGCGCGGAGCCCCTTGTATAGGGGTATGCGGCTAGTAAGCCCTTGTATGTTTATGCCGGACTCGTCTAGCCGTGTCCGGGGTCTGAACGACCTATTTAGGTGCTTTGATTGGTGAAGCCGGCTTAGTGTGTGGCTGTCAAGGCAGTCACACCATCTTCCGTGCTCGAGGAACACTCGGTATTTCCCTTTAAGGATATGATGCCTCGCGGACCGGGCATTTTAAGTGTAAGCGATGCATATTGCGGTATTGCGTTAAAGCGGGCGAAAGCTTCGCGTCCCAGTAGTGCTTGGTAGCTACTTGTGAACGGGGCGAGGTGGAAGGTTAACCTTTTGCGGCAGAAGTTGTCGGGCGAGCCCAAGACAACTTCTAGCAGTAGAGAGCCTGTACAATAGGCATATGGGCCTGGCATTACCCCTTGAAAGCAAGTGTTGCTATGGCGAATTTTGGTTGGGTCTATCCCCATTTTGCGGATTGTGTCCTGGTATAGCAGGTTTAGATCACTGCCGCCGTCCATTAGGACTTGTGTAAATTGGAGTTTGTCAATTATCGGATCTAATATCAAGGCAGTCCATCCTGCATTCCGGATACTTCTAGAGTAATCCTGATGGTCGAAGGTGATTGATTTTAACAACCAGTGGCGGGACTCCTCTGGGATAGGCTGTATGGCGCGTACCTCTATGGGCGCCGCTCTATTTTTCCCTTTTGTCACGTGAAGTGAGTTTACTGTTTTTACTTCTTGTGGGAAATTCTTTTGTTTTCCGGTGCTCTGCTTGTGGGGTTCGTCATCATCCTAGCTTGGTGTGTCGAGCCCCTTGTGTTCGGCGTTGAGTTTGCCGGACTGCTTGAAGACCCAACAATCTCTGTGGGTACGGTTTGCAGGCTTCCCGGGAGTACTGTGGATTTGGCATATCTTGTCCAAGATTTTGTTTAAGTTAGATAGCTCGTCCCTGTTATCCTTAAGGAGCAGTTTTTTTATGATTCTGCCGAGAGCTTTTGAATCCGGCGTTGACTGCCGTGCTCTTCGGGCTGTTTCCCTTGGTCCAGCGCTGGTCCTTGCTGTGTCGCGGTTTCCCGTTTCCATCCCTGACTTCGTATGTACTTGGGTCACTGGTACTGCATCTTGCCAGCCAGCTATCCTCTCCCGTGCAAAAACGGGTCATGAGGCTTGTTAATGCGGCCATTGTTCTTGGCTTTTCTTGGCCGAGGTGTCTGGCGAGCCATTCGTCTCGGACGTTGTGTTTGAAAGCTACTAAGGCTTCGGCGTCCGGACAGTCGACTATTTGGTTCTTTTTAGTAAGGAATCTGTTCCAGAATTTTCGGGCTGACTCTCCGGGTTGTTGAGTAATGTGACTTAAATCGTCTGCATCTAGAGGTCGGACATAGGTCCCTTGAAAATTTGCCCGAAAAGCATCCTCGAGCTCTTCCCAACTTCCAATGGTGTTTTCGGGAGGCTTTTGAGCCAATGCCAGGCTGGCCCTTTGAGCTTGAGGGGTAAGTATTTTATGGCGTGGAGGTCATCTCCTCTAGCCATGTGTATGTGGAGGATGTAATCCTCAATCCAGACTCCAGGGTCTGTTGTTCTGTCGTATGCCTCTATGTTTACGGGCTTGAATCCCGCTGGAAATTCATAATCCAGAACCTCATCGGTGAAACATAGGGGGTGTGCGGCACCCCTATATTTCGGTGTACCGTAATAGTCGGATACTTGATGTGTTGCATTGCTTACTAGAGCTTGCTTTCTTGGCCCGTAGATAGATCTAACTGGGCCATCTTTTTGATGCGAATCCGTGTGCGGGTCGCATGCCGGCTTGTGTGCAGCGCCGTTTGCCGCTCTATGTTTGCCATGGGGTCGTCTATCCGACCGGGTGGTCTCCTTGTTCTTTGATTGCGGAGGCTCTACGGCCTCCTCATCAAATTCGGGCAGTAGTTTTCGCTTTGGGTAGCTCGTTGTTCGGCGACTATCGCCGTATTTGTCTGCGGTGTTGAGTACTTTGCTCCATCTGATTCTGAGTGCATCTTCCGCTCTTTGGAGCTTCCGCTTCTGCTTTTTCAGGCTACGCGCAGTGGTGACGAGCCTTTTGTGGAGGTTCTTCTGCTCCAGCAACTTGTCCAGCGTGAGATCGTCTGGACTGTTATCTTTGCCGGGGACGAATTGTTTATCTAGGTTGTCCTGTTCGGATAGTTACTCGATGGCATGTTCGTCGTCCATCGGTTCGCCCTGCTCTATGGCTGGGTCTGTATGGCTGCTGTCTTTGTCGAGGCGGGATTTTGAGCGGCACTTACGTCGCCGTTTTGACTGCTTTTCGAGGGAATGATCCCTCGTGGCGTCCCGTTGTTCCTCATCGTCGCTTCCTTTAGGTGTGTCCACCATGTATACATCGTGAGATGAGGTGGCTGTCCAGTGCCTTATAGGTGCTGGTTCATGCTTATCTCCTATATCGTCGTCCATACCGTCGATGTCTTCGGAGTCGAAATCGAGCATGTCGTTTAAACTTTCGACAGTGGCTACGAAGTGGGTGGTGGGTGGGCTTTGAATTTCTTCGTCGTCCGCATCCCAACCTTGCTGACCATAATCCGGCCAGGGCTCTCCTGATAAAGAGAGAGACTTTAGTGAATTCAGGATGTCGCCAAAGGGCGAGTGCTGAAAGATGTCCGCGGGTGTGAACTCCATGATCGGCGCCCAATCGGATTCGATTGGCAGGGGCACGGAAGGTTCGGAGTCCGGAGAGGAGTCCGGCACCTTGGAGTCATGAGCTTCGCAAAGGACAGGGTTGGTGTTCGGCTCAATCGCCATAGAGATAGCAGCCCCGAGGCGGTGTCCAGCCACCCGTTCTCGATTGGCGTAGTCGGCTCCGAGCTAAGGGTCGGAGCGGACACTTGTGCGGCCTCCAGGGCACTGTCCGGCGGCAGAGCTAGATCATGCCCATCGTGACAGTGTGGCGCGCTTGGCTGTGGCTCGAACCCGTCGAAGATCAAGTCTCCGCAGACGTCAGCCGTATAGTTCAAACTTCCAAATCTGACCTGATGGCCAGGGGCGTAGCTTTCAATCTGCTCCAGATGGCCAAGCGAATTGGCCCGCAGTGCAAAGCCGCCGAATACAAAGATCTGTCCGAGGAGAAAAGTCTCACCCTGGACCGCATCGTTGTTGATGATCGGAGGAGCCATCGGGCCTAAAGATGACAACACAGAGGAACTCTCAATGAAAGCACCAATGTTGGTGTCAAAACCGGCGGATCTCGGGTAGGGGGTCCCGAACTGTGCGCCTAGGCGGATGGTAATAGGAGACAAGGGACACGATGTTTTTACCCAGGTTCGGGCCCTCCCGATGGAGGTAAAACCCTACTCCTGCTTGATTAATATTGATGATATGGGTAGTAAAAGAGTAGATCTACCACGAGATCAGAGAGGCTAAACCCTAGAAGCTAGCCTATGGTATGATTGTTGTTCGTCCTACGGACTAAAACCCTTCGGTTTATATAGGCACCGAAGAGGGTTAGGGTTACACAGAGTCGGTTACAATGGTAGGAGATCTACACATCCGTATCGCCAAGCTTGCCTTCCACGCCAAGGAAAGTCCCATCCGGACACGGGACGAAGTCTTCAATCTTGTATCTTCATAGTCCAGGAGTCCGTCCAAAGGTCATAGTCCGGCCATTGGACACACCCTAATCCAGGACTCCCTCAGCTGTTGTTAGTTGGAGGCACTCGTTGTTTCGAGCAAGCCATTGATTGATGCTTGTTGGTGGTTGGGGGAGTATAAACCTTTACCATTCTGTTTGGGAACTGCCTATAATGCATGTAGTATAGAAGATACAACCATCTCATAGTTGTTGTGTTGACAGTGAAAGTATGCCACTCAAAATGTTATTCAATCTCTATTTTAAAATCGAGCTCTGGCACGTCTACAAATCCCTGCTTCCCTCTGCGAAGGGCCTATCTATTTACTTTTATGTTGACTCATCACCTTCTTATTAAAAAGCACCCGCTGGAGAGCACACTGTCATTTGCATTCATTATTATTGGTTTATATTGGGTATGACTTGAATGGATCTCTTTTACCATGAATTACAATGTTTAGTCAGTCCTTGATCTTTAAAGGTGCTCTGCATTTATGTTTTGCGGTCTCAGAAAGGGCTAGCGAGATATCATTTTGTTGTATCATGTTATGATTGTTTTGAGAAAGTGTTGTCATCCGAGTTTTATTATTATGGCCCGCTAGCTGATTATGTTATTGATATGAGTAATTGTGAGACCTAGGTGTTATTGTGAGTATGGTTAGTTCATAATTTTTGCTGAAACCTGAATGCTGGCTTTACATGTTTACAACAACAAGAGCAAATAGAGTTTGTAAAAGTTTTTCTTTATCACTTTCAATTTATCAACTGAATTGCTTGAGGACAAGCAAAGGTTTAAGCTTGGGGGAGTTGATACGTCTCCAACATATCTACTTTTCCAAACACTTTTGCCCTTGTTTTGGACTCTAACTTGCATGATTTGAATGAAACTAACCCGAACTGACGCTGTTTTCAGTAGAACTGCCATGATGTTGTTTTATGTCACTACAAAAAAAATACACTTCCGTGATGATACGTGTTTGTCACAGTAGGTCGCGTTTTTTGTCATGCATGTACATCCATGACAAATTTATGACAGAATCAAGATAGTCATACCTGTGCTGTCGTAGAAGTGTTCCATGACATTACCAAAATTATCATCACGGAAGTGTCCACTTCCATGACGATAAATCGCGTGTCACAGAAGTGCTTTCGTCAAGGGTGACCGACACGTGGCATCCACCGTAACGGAACACCGTTAAGCTATCGGGTCGGGTTTTGGATCCGATAACCCGTTAACAGCCCCGACCAATGGGAATTTTCCACGTGTAAAATCATCATTGGCTGGAGGAAACACGTGTCGGCTCATCGTTGGGACAGATGTCATCCACTCATTGGACGGAAGGCGGCTATGATACGTCGACACATGGCACGGCCCAATAGAGCCCATTCCTGTGAAAAGGCCGGCCTAGTAAAAATTAGCAGGCCAGCCCATATAAGGCCTACTTGTGTGAGGTCCATTTAAGCCCACGGCCCATACGAGATGTGCCAATTCGGCCCGTCAATGGCCCGTTAAAGATTTGACACCATTGTAGCCCATCGTCAGTTCGAGCCCGTTAACAGCCCGCTATATATCTGGGCTCAATATCGGCCTGATGAGATTTCGGCCTGTTAACGGCCCATTTAATGGATGGGAGGATGTACATCTTTCGGCCTTTTAGCGACCCATTTAAATGTTGGGCTAGTTTCCGGCCCGGTGTGTCTTTCATCCTATTGACGGCCCATAAATCTGATGGGCCATTTGTTGTCGGACCTGAGTTTCGGCCTTTTAGTGGCTCATTTAAGTGTTGGGCCAATTTTCTGGCCCGGTGTCACTTTCAGCCTGTTGACGGCCCATAAATCAGTTGGGCCATTTGTAGTCGGACCTGAGTTTTGGCCTTTTAGCGACCCGTTTAAGTGTTGGGCCAATTCCCGACCCTGTGTGCCTTTCGGCCTGTTAACGAACCATAAATGAGTTGGGCCATTTGTAGTCGGACCTTAGTTTTGACCTTTTAACGGCCCATGCCGTTCATGGTCCAATACCAGCCCGATTTCTCTTTCGGACTGCTAAAGTCCCACAACACAGTTGGGCCATTTACAATACGACCTGACTTTCGGCCTCTTAGCGGCCCATGGTCTTCATGGTCCAGTACAAGCCCGCTGTCTCTTTCGGCCTGCTAAAGGCCTACAGTATAGTTGGGCCATATGTAGCCCAAACTTAGTAACGGCCTGTTAAGGGCCCGTGAAATAAACTGGGGCCACCTGTTGCCCGCTTCGATGTCGGCCTGTTAACGACTCGGGAGGTAAGAGGGCCGACCATTAACTTTCGGCCTAGTAACGGCCCATTAACTTAATGGGCCCACTAAAGTTCGTACATGTCTTTAGGCCAAATTAGATAATTTGAGCCCATTACGACGAGCAATTATGCACAGGAACAAAACCGATCACGCAAAGGTACGGCATACAGGGAATAACGTTGCACATCCAGCATATATTACAGGAAATTACATCCACTGGGCAATCAAAGATTGTTGCCAGTGCAAATAAATGTGCAGAACCTAACCATCTACAACATCACAATCTGCAACCTCAGCACAGATGACGCCCATAAGCATGTGGGCAAGTTCTTTCTGCTTTGCTACACTGTCTCTGAAAACATTGACCAGTTGTTGTGTCGCATGACTCTGCACCTCTGATTCATCCACCATTTCCATCATTGCTTCAGCCATTAATTGGTTCACAAACATACATTTATTCCGTTGCATTCGAGACAGAGGATACTGAACAGATTCAGATGACGATTTTGGCAGGCTTGTATTATTGATAGTGGAGAGTGTCTCGACCACTGCATCATAACATAATTTAGGACGGGAACCAAATAGATTAATCATGAGTTATTGCCATATTACGTGGCCTAGATTTACTGGAAAGAAACAATGGGGTTGCCTTGCTGTTTTCAGAGTTTGTCTTCTTATCTTCAGCAGCCTGCACAAAATTAACACACTAGCATTGCTATCATTGGCCAAGTCAGATAATAGGAAAGCAACATTGACACAACGAATGTTTGGGCAACTAGCCTACACCAAATTAACACAATATGGCACAGCTATCATCAGCCAGGTAAGGTAGTACGAAAGCAACATTGACACAATGAATGAATGGGCAACCAGAGAAGCACTACAATTCAGTAATGTGCGTGATATGAGATAGTACATTCATGCAGCTCAGTATGCAAAACTACCAGGCAGTTTTCCTTACAAAAATCAACATTGGCGCCTTTAACATTTTGCTACAACTAATTTTAGATCAGATAAAGGTTAGATTCACGCCGATTAACAAAATACATGTTGATATAAAAATATAGTGATATACAACACGTACTTACATCAGCATTGGAGCACAGAGAATTCCCGCATGATATTTTCCTCGAATACGATCCCAATGGAGGAAGTCTTCTGTCGTTTAACCTTATTTTCTAAAAGAGAGATGGGTAAGAAACATGTAGAAAATATGATCAGAATGCTATAAAATTTCATGATGCGAGGATACGCACACGCTTCTTAGAATGGAGTTGACATTCTTTTGCTGGACTGGAGCGGACTAGTTCTTTGGCCACTGGAATCTGCTTATTATCAGTGGGAGTTGGGTTTCTTTGTGTTGGAGCAGTATCTATGAAAAATGGAGTTGGTTTATTATCTCCTGGCTTTGGATCTTTTGCAAAGACCTGGTTTGTAACCCTTTAGATTCTAACAGAGCCGTCTTCCCTTTACATGCCTTATATAGAAGAATGATGATTCAGTTATAAAACATGTTATAGCAGAGATGGAATAGGTACTGAAGAATAGAAAGGCATGACATATTGACATGTATTCCCTCCATCGGGAAATAAATGGACGGGTCTAGGCGTATTTCAATTCTAGATACATCGAGTTTTATCCATTTCTACGACATTTAATCCGGACGGAGGGAGTATGACGTAAGAGCTAGGGATACGATAGGAAAACACAGTAAAAAAACACTGAAAAACCCACTGCAGAACCAAAGTATTCAAACCCACTAATATGAGATAGTACACTCATGCAGCTCAGGATGCAAAACTACCAGGCAGTTTTCCTTACAAAAATCAACATTGTGGCCTTTAATCATACATTTTGCTACAACAAAATTTAGATCAGATAAAGGTTGTATTCACGCCGATTAACAAAATACATGCTGATGTAAAAATATAGTGATATACAACAGGTACTTACATCTACATTGGAGCACAGAGAATTCCTGCAAGAATCTTTCCTCATAAACGATACCATTGCAGAAATTCTTCTATGTGTTAAGCTTATTTTCTAAAAGTGAGATGGGTAAGAAACATGTAGAAAATATGATCAGCATGCTATAAAATTTCATGATGCAAGGATATGCACACTCTTCTTAGAATTGTGTTGACATATTTTTGCTGGACTGGAGCAGACTAGTTCTTTGGCCACTGGAATCTACTTATTATCAGTAGGAGTTGGGTTTCTCTGTGATGGAGCAGTATCTATAAAAACTAGAGTTGGTTTATTATCTCCTGGCGTTTGGATATTTTGCAAAGGCCTTGTTTGTAACCCTTCAGATTCTAACATAGTCGTCTTCCCCTTGCATGCCTTGTATAGAAGAATGGTGCTTTAATTATAAAACATGCGACAGCAGAGAGATGGAATAGGTACTGAAGAATAGAAAGGCATGACATATTGACATGTATTCCCTCCATCAGGAAAAAAATGGATGGGTCTAGGCATATTTCAGTTCTAGATACATCCTTTTTTATCCATTTCGGCAACATGTAATCTGGACGGAGGGAGTATGGTGTAAGAGCTAGGGATACGACATGACAACACAGCAAAAAAAACTAGTTGAATGTAAAACTATATGCTAGCGGAATACGTGCAGAAATAACTAAGGCAACATACACGTGTATGATTGGGAAAATAAGATGGCATTGCAACAGAGCACTAGAACAACACTTCAATGTAAAAGAACATGGTATGGCAGACAGATGAAGTACATACGGATGAATAACAATGCATAAGATATTCAGAAGCATGATGTCCAAATTAAGCAGATGGCATTGTGATAGAGTAGACTGACAGTACTTGAGTTTGAAAACATGTTATCATGAATGGAATAGGTACTGAAAAACAGGAAGGCATGACATATTTACATGCATGATCAGCATGCTAAGCACATGGCATTGCAACAGAGTAGATACACTCCAGGACATTATATGCATGTTGTACCCATATCACAGGCCAAGTTAGAGCAAGGACCTTGTGGGGTGAAGAGGATTCATCATCTTTCTGCAAGTCTTCTGAAGAACTGCCTTTACATGTTCCATCATATTGGGTATCATTGACATCAAGTTTATTGGCCTTTACATTGCTCCGTGAGGTTCTTATGGATATACCAGTGTGTGCAATTATATCTGACATGCATGGAAGACAACTAGTAGTTAGATTTATGTAAATGAGTGCCTGTAGACGACATAAATAGTAGGACTGGGGTTAACTAGCAGCAACAGGTCTCATAAACTAAAGGGAGAACACAGATGAAAGCTACATAATATGTATCGTTTGTACTCGAGATTAACTAGATGGCACACAAAAGTATTAAAGAACAACATAGGTAATACTAGAAGTGGTATAATACTATAATCACCAGCCTGTGGGATAGCATTGGCTGATGGATGATAACTATGGAACAACGTTACCTAAAGAACAAGTATCTTAGCTGAACTATGGAACATCGTGAACTCCTGAACAAGACCCGTAAGAGATCAACATGAATATACAGTGAAATGTGATGATCTATTTTCCGTGCTTAGATGAATAACAAAGCCATAAATGTTGCACACAAGTAAGATGAGGGTACAACCTATCTGGCTGCCATCCATAGGAGTGAGCATCATGTGCTTACTTGTCGATGGCCCTGCAGTTGTTGTGGCTGTCCATGTCGGGCACGCACATTCGATGCAGGGAACTGTTGAGTGGGGACTGTAGCTCCCTTCTGGTGTATGCTTCCCTTGTTGGAGCAGCTGCGGTGAGTCGGAAGACGGTGTGTCTGAAGATGCAGATAACACATAATGTTAAGAACGACATATCTCTTTGATCCGAAGAAATACACTAAGAGATCAACAGCAAGGTACGAGAGTGGTCACACGTCTGTTGACTGAAGACTAAATTGGGGTCACACAATTTTATTTTATTTTGGTACTGTCCGATCTACGCCGGATGGCTTGATGGCTGTCTTGTGCCTCCCGGTTGACACTATTCGGAATCTTCCCCGAAGAGCCAGCGACCAACGGCAGAGCAGCCTGCCTCCGCCGTCCGTGACCCCGGCCAAAACCCCGCTCCCCGCCCCACCGCACTGCCGTGGTTGCGCCGCCCCTGGGCCAATCCACAAAGACTCCCCGTCATCCAGATACGGCGGCGGTAGTACCTTCAACCCACGCAACTCTAAAAGATAGCCATCTAAGCGCTGCTTCCACAGCAAACTTGCGGCCCCGCACCCTTACGTTAGACACCAGCCAACCGGCAGCCTAGGAGCTCCGCCGCCTCAAGGGGTGCTGCTTCCCATTGGGAATCGATTGGCCCAGAATAAAAATTCAGACAATTGATGCCTAAATAAAGTGATTTCACATGAGGGTGCGACCTATCTGGCGCCATGGTGAAGTAGGCAGGTCTAGCTGCCGAGTCGGTGGGGCCGGCGTGGTTGCGGTGGCGACCGGCGGCAGGGAAAGAGCGATGTCGCCACGGTCGACGGCTACGCGGAAGCAGCGCCAGGACTCTGGACGGATCCGAAGTTGGAGCCGCTCCGGCACCGTGAACAACGGCAGGGTTGAATCGGCTCCGGTATGATTCACGTGGCCGTCGTCGAGGCAACACCAGCAGCACGGAGTAAGAGGCACACGGCCCAGTGCATGTTGGCAATTGGATAGCGTCTCCGGAATTAGGGAGGAGGGCGGCTATGAAATTGGTGCGGTGGGGGCGCCATGGAGGTGGGGCTGAGGTTCCACGATTCCGG
>NC_041389.1:128793335-128823126 GCF_002162155.2 Triticum dicoccoides
AACCATGTCTTACGGACGCATTTGTCTGAAATGTGAGGGGGAGTTACAGTTCTACCCTTGCCTATAGGCTTCTCGGCTTGGGTCTGTGTACTGAGGGTCGGGGATAGTAGAGTAACTTTGCTTCTCCCCAAATAGTGGGCGGGAGCGATTTCGGGCGAGGAGGGCATGTTTTGAACTATAGTGGGCGCGAGCGAATTTGGGTGAGGAGAGCGTGTTTTGAAATAGTGGGCGCGAGCTATTTCAGGCAAGGAGAGCGTGTTGTGCCGACCATGGTTTATGAATTATTCGGCACATGTCATTTCGGCCGAGGAGAAGGCGCGCTTGGATGAAGTTACGAACCTACCCTCGATGTACAACGGGCCAATTGATGCGTGTCCCACATAGGACGGTAATTTCGCGTCTCCCATTTATTTGCTCGGGCGAATTCCACCGAGCAGAGAGGATGTTTAACGGTTCGTTCAAATTTTGGGAGAACAAGCATCCACGTCTACCTTACCAAGTCGATTCGAATCAAATTTTGAAATATTAGCTTGCCACTTCTTTTTTAGATGGAGAGATGATGCTCGGGAGTAATGTGTTTTTACATGCTCGTTGCTGGCGATTTACTATATGACAAATAGTTGACCCACTCAAAAACGTGAATCAAACCCAAAATGAAATATCTCGATTCAATGAACTAGCTCGTTCAGTAGGTCAAAATAGTGAACTAAATCCAAAATTGAACACCTCAATCGAGTAGCATGTTGTACAGTATTATAGTACTCCATGAACATGTTGAAAGTCCAATTAATGAACTTGTTTGATATACGCATATATCCATTCATGTGTGGATTGCAGACAACATGTTCTCCAATTTAAATATTTGAATGCAAGTTTATATCGAAACATGGTTTATATCAGTCTTTGATGCATAAAACGCGACCTCCCCCTCTCCCGGACTCCTGTTCTCTCTCTCTCTCTCTCTCTCTCTCACTCTCGCCGACAATCTTCAATTCTGTCGCACGCGTCCGACACAAAAACCTTGTTGGTCCCTCTCCCTTTCTCTCTCTCTCTCTATCTCTCTCTCTCTGTGTGTGTGTGGGGGGGGGGGTCTTTCTAGTTTGCATTCATATATACACCATCTATAGGTCTCTCTCGCACACTATGTATGATACTCTAGCTAGTCCAAGCTAGATATCTTGGGTGCACTCATCGTACGCACACAAATTCCTTAGCTCTTTGCCCGTAACTCTCTCACGCACCACTATGTCGTCTCGGAGCTCTCCCCCCCTCTCTCAAGCTCTCCATCCACCTGGGTCACACATACACATGCATATCTCACTCGCACTCGATAGGCCCATCTAAAACTCTATCTCTCTCCATCATTCTCTCTCCATCTCACACGCGCGCACACACACACACAATCTCATGCCCAGCTAGCCAAGTATGATGGTCTCTCACTCAATTGTAGGCACACACAGTCCCCCCTATATGTATATGACTAGCTAATCTTAGTCTCCATCACAAACATGTGCATGGTCTATCTCGATTTCTCTCGAGGCATCTTTCTATCATGCACGCACTCCCTCGATCTCCCACCCATATAGTCCCCTCACGATCTCGAGGGGATCTCTCTATCACAAACACACCCTCTCTCCCTCCCCATGCGTCCATGCCATCCATGTGTCCCTCTCGACCTTTTTTCCTTGTTGGCCAGACCTCTATTGGACATGTGCTACAGGGGTGTCTCTCTCCGTTGCAAACAATCACACGCTAGCTATCTTCATGTATCTCCTCGCCTCACTTTTCCATCTCGGAGATGCATGCATGATATGTTCGCATAAGAAACAAAAAAACACACTCTCTCTCTAATTTATCGTTTGTTGTCACTTTCTCTTTCACACACATACTCTTTTTGCACACTTACTCATTGTCCTTCACACGCACTTGATCTGTCTCGACTGAGGCACTCACCTCCGTCCATAGCACATAGATTTATTGAAAAGTCAAACATCACAAAGTTTGACCATGTACGTGGAGAAAAAGAATTACATCTAGTACGGCAAACATATACCATTAGATTCACCATGAGATGTAGTTTTGTATGATGTATCTTTAGTATTGTAGATATAAATAACATTTGCGTAAACCTGATCAAAGTTTCCAAAGTTTGACTTCTAAAACATTTACATGCACTGCATTATCGAGCGGATGGAATATCTCTTTCCCCCTCTCAGCTATCTGACGCACCACTCAGCCTTATCGGGGCTCCTCAATCTCTCTCAAACTTTATTGGTCAGTTTGGTTCGTGACCTGACCCTCATGCCTTGATGGTCGATACTGCCTGGTGTGGACGTGAGATATAAAATATTTCTGCTTGGCCAGGCTTGTGTGGTGCTAAAGCATTTGGTTCATGCCTGGGCCAGGCAAAGCATCAACGTCCCATCAATCAATCCATGCATCAATTATTTAATACTAATATCCATCCATGTTGCTGTTAGCCTCATGGGCGCACGACCAGGCACGGCCAGGCATTCGAAATCGGTCGCTTGGGCCAGTCTACTTGCAGTGTCTGGAGTTTAGCCAGGCTAATTAAAGTGCAAGGGAACCTAGCCCAGGCGGGCTTTCTTTTTCATAGGGTAGCAACCAAACAAGTGTGCATGAAATCCAGCCACAACCCCAGGCCACGCAAAAGATGCTCACGACGCAAGTCAAACGGGCCTTATATCTCCCTGGTTCACACATACACATGTCTCGCTCGCGCTATACATATAGACCCATCCAACACTCTCCGCCCTTGTTCTCTCTCCATGTGACACGCACCCCCCTAAGTACCATAATCCCTCACTCCATCATAGGCTCTGTTTGGATCCATGGGTTAGAGTTAGTTTGGGTTAGTTTGGAGTCAACTAACCCAAAAATATCCAAACAGGAGGGTTAGTTTAGGTTAGATGCATCTAACCCATCCAAAAAAACTAACCCATCCAAGAGGTGCTTATTTGGGTTAGTTCTTCTCAGGACCACTAATAAACACTTTTTTTCTCTCGCTCTCCCCGCAGCAGATCCCTCCTCACTTCCTCGAAGCTTCTCGTCCTCTCCCTCCCTCCCTCTCGCACCGCCCATGAAGGTGCCTCGCCGAATCCGAGCTCCATCTAACCCTGCCATCCAAACACATATTTACTTAGAGTTAGTTCAGGGTTAGAATCTAACTCTAACCTCTAACTGAGTTAGAGTATCCAAACAGGGCCATAGGCGCAAGCACTCCCCCCTCCTAAGTATGATTATCTCTTACTAGCCATCAGGAACACACGTATTGTCTCCTTCCATCCATACGTCTATCTCGATATCTCTCGGGGCATCTTCTATCACGCACACACCTTGTCACTCGATCTCCCACCCATGTAGTCCCATCACGATCTCCAGGGGATCTCTCTATGACAAACATACACTCTCTCCTCCCCATGTCTGCATTTTCTCCGTACGTTTCTCTCGACCTCTCTCCCTTGTTTGTCAGACCCCTCTTGGCCACGTGCTACGGGTCTTCCTCTCTCGGTTCCAGAGAACCACACACTATCTCCTCACCTTGCCTCCATTGTCGAAGATGCATGTGTGATATGTTTGCATAAGACACGCACACTTTTTCTCCACTTTTATCGTGTGTTGTCCATGTCTCTTTCACACATGCACACACACTTTTTTCACTCTCTTTCTCTCTCTCTCTCTCTCTCGTCAGGGACTCTATCACGTCCATAAGCATATGGATGTTTTGAAAAGTCAAACCTCAGAAAAGTTTTACTAGGTATATGTGGAGAAAAACATTTACATCTAGAACGATCATTAGATTCATCACAACATGTACTTACTTCATACTATCATTTATCTTTGGTATTGCAGATATAAGTAATTTCTTTATAAACTTGGTCAAAGTTTCAAAAGTTTGACTTCAAAAAATGTTGTAACTACATTATCAAACGGAGGGAGTAGCTCTTTCTCTCTCTCTCTCTCTGCTATCTCTCACGGGCCTCCCCTCTCACTCGAACTCTCTATACCGACGGATTATACGCTCACTGTGTCAGCGTATAGCTCTGTATATTGTTTAGTTGACTGGTCAACCAATCCACATTCTGCGTTGTCAGCTCGTGTTCTGTATCTTGGTGTGCTGGCCCATGTGGCAGTGGGTGAAAATAAGTAAACTAGAGGCCCATCTGATACGCGGTGAAGGAAACAAAGTTGAAACCACTCGGGGTAGCACCTCGCACGCTAGTAAATTGATGGCGCATTGAGGACAAACTTCTTGCGCGCGAAGGACGCACTCATGCACAATTCACCACTGCGCGGCGGCATGCACAGAAGGACGCACTCACGCACACCCAACACACAACACACACCAGCACACGTATACACTAGCGTCGCTGCCGGTTGAGATGGACGGCGAGGCAGCCAACAAGCAGAGGCCACTCGAGTCAAAACCGCATCCGGCGAGCCTGGACTTCATCAACAGCCTCCCCGACGACATGCTGCTTGTCATCATCGGCCTCTTCCCCACCAAATCTGCCGTGCGGACCGCCCTGCTCTCCTGGCGGTGGCGCCCCCTCTGGCGCTGCGTCCCCCTCAAGCTCACTGTCGACAGCTGCCTCTGCGACGGGGATTGCAAATGCATGGCCGCAGTCTCCAAGATCTTTTCATCGCACCCTGGGCCAGCCAGACGCCTTGACATCTGCATGTTTAGTACCAACTGCAAGGTCCAACCCAAGTTCGACGAGTGGTTCTTATCCCCCGCCCTAGATCAGCTCGAGGAGCTCAGCTTTGAAGTTGGACGATGTCGCTCTCTGACGCCGTCCGCGCTCCGCCTCACGCCAACGCTGCGTCGCGCCAGCTTCAGCTCCTGCTATCTTCCCCAGATTAATGCCGTGCCCGCCCTTCTTCTCCCTCAACTTAAGCAGCTCGACCTCTTCGACATTGTCATCTCGAAGAAGGCTATGGAGCCCCTGCTCTGCAGCTGTACTGCGCTCGAGTACCTTCGTCTTGAGCAGATCCACGGGTTCATTAGCCTCCACATCGCCTCGATGAATCTCCGATGGATTTATGTGTCTTGCTGGCCCCGCAACAAGACATCAATTGAGAAGAGATCACTCCAGCTGTTCCATGTTATGGTCATTGAGAATGCGCCTTTCCTTGAGAGATTGCTTGTATCGGATATAGAAGGTCCAACAAAAATCAAGGTCATTACGCGCCGAAATTGACAGCGTTGGTGTACTCGTCTGCCAAATTCTCCGAACTCTTTATTGGATCCATAATCGTTCAGGTACAACATTCATCTTATTCTCCGTCTTCTTGAAATTCACATTTTTAAATTTCTTCTTGATGTATTTACGACCGTCTTCTAGAAAATGATTCCCACAAGCTTGACCCAGTCCATGCGCACAGTGAAGATCTTAGCACTAAAATCTATCGGCCCCAATCTGGATCAAGTTGTTGGATTCCTTACATGCTTTCCATGCGTGGAGAAGCTACTCATCGAGGTGAAACTTCTTTCCTATTAGTAAACGGTAATCACAACGTAGCTCAATTTTTTCGTAATTTTCCCAAATTAAGATGACAAGTATAGAGTTCGAAACTACATCTATGCACTGCATCGAAAGAAATGTTTTTAGTATTTTTCTCACGTGATCACTACTACCTCTTGAGCACTGCATTGGATTTCCCCGAAGAGGAGAGGATGATGTAGCAAAGTAGCGTAAGTTTTTCCCTCAGTTTTTGAGAACCAAGGTATCAATCCAGAGACCACGCACAAGTCCCTCGTACCTACACAAAACGATAGCTCCTCGCAACCAACGCGATTAGGCGTTGTCAATCCCTTCATGGTCACTTACGAGAGTGAGATCTGATAGAGATGATAAATAATATTTTTGGTATTTTTGGTATATAGATGCAAAGTGAAAAGTAAAAGGCAAAGTAAAAACAAAGCAAGTAATAAAGTAATGGAGATTGATATGATGAGAATAGACCCGGGGGCCATAGGTTTCACTAGTGGCTTCTCTCAAGAACATAAATATTCTACGGTGGGTGAACAAATTACTGTTGAGCAATTGACAAAATTGAGCATACTTATGAGTATATCTATGTATGATCATGTATATAGGCATCACGTCCAAGACAAGTAGATCGAAACGATTCTGCATCTACTACTATTACTCCACTCATCGACCGCTATCCAGCATGCATCTAGAGTATTAAGTTAAAAACAGAGTAACGCCTTAAGCAAGATGACATGATGTAGAGGGATAAATTCATGCAATATGATAAAAACCCCATCTTGTTATCCTCGATGGCAACAATACAATACGTGCCTTGCTGCCCCTTCTGTCACTGGGAAAGGACACCACAAGATTGAACCAAAGCTAAACACTTCTCCCATTGCAAGAACTACCAATCTAGTTGGCCAAACCAAACGGATAATTCGAAGAGACTTGCAAAGATAACTCAATCATACATAAAAGAATTCAGAGAAGATTCAAATATTATTCATAGATAAGCTGGATCATAAACCCACAATTCATCGGTCTCAACAAACACACTGCAAAAAGAAGATTACATCGAATAGATCTCCACGAGAGAGGGGGAGAACATTGTATTGAGATCCAAAAAGAGAGAAGAAGCCATCTAGCTACTAGCTATGGACCCGAAGGTCTGAAGTAAACTACTCACACTTCCTAGGAGGGGCTATGGTGTTGATGTAGAAGCCCTCCATGGTGGATGCCCCCTCCGGCGGAGCTCCGGAACAGGCCCCAAGATGGGATGTCATGGATACAGAAGGTTGCGGCGGTGGAATTAGGTTTTTTGGCTCCTGTTCTGATCGTTTGGGGATACGTTGGTATATATAGGAGGAAGGAGTACGTCGGTGGAGCAACAGGGGGGCCACGAGGCAGGGGGCGCACCCTAGGGGGGGGCGCCCCCACCCTCGTGACCGACTCTTTTGTTCCTTGGAGCAGGGTCCAAGTCTCCTGGATCACGTTCGGTGAGAAAATCACGTTCCCGAGGGTTTCCTTCCATTTGGACTCCGTTTGATATTCCATTTCTTCGAAACACTGAAATAGGCAAAAAACAACAATTCTGGGCTGGGCCTCCGGTTAATAGGTTAGTCCCAAAAATAATATAAAAGTGGAAAATAAAGCCCAATATAGTCCAAAACAGTAGATAAAGTAGCATGGAGCAATCAAAAATTATAGATACGTTGGAGACGTATCAGGAATCCCCAAGCTTAATTCCTGCTCGTCCTCGAGTAGGTAAATGATAAAAAGAGAATTTTTGATGTGGAGTGATACTTTGGCATAATTTCAATGTAAATCTTCTTAATTGTGGCATGAATATTCAGAACCGAAAGATTCAAGACAAAAGTTCATATTGACATAAAAAATAATAATACTTCAAGCATACTAGCTAAGCAATTATGTCTTCTCAAAATAACATGGCCAAAGAAAGTTATCCCTACAAAATCATATAGTCTGGCTATGCTCCATCTTCCCCACACAAAATATTTAAATCATGCACAACCCCGATAACAAGCCAAGCAATTGTTCATACTTATGACATTCTCAAAACTTTTTCAATCTTCACGCAATACATGAGCGTGAGCCATGGATATATCACTATATGTGGAATAGAATGGTGGTTGTGGAGAAGACAAAAAGAGGGAAGATAGTCTCACATCAACTAGGCGTATCAACGGGCTATGGAGATGCCCATCAATAGATATCAATGTGAGTGAGTAGGGATTGCCATGCAACGGATGCATTAGAGCTATAAGTATATGAAAGCTCAACAAAAGAAACTAAGTGGGTGTGCATCCAACTTGCTTGCTCACAAAGACCTAGGGCATTTGAGGAAGCCCATCATTGAAATATACAAGCCAAGTTCTATAATGAAAAATTACCACTAATATATGAAAGTGACAAAATGAGAGACTTTCTATCATGAAGATCTTGGTGCTACTTTGAAGCACAAGTGTGGTAAAAGGATAGTAACATTGTCCCTTCTCTCTTTTTCTCTCATCATTTTTTTATTTTTTTTATTTGGGCCTTTTCTCTTCTTCTTTTTATGGCCTCTTTTTTTTTGTTCGGAGTCTCATCCCGACTTGTGGGGGAATCATGGTCTCCATCATCCTTTCCTCACTTGGGATAATGCTCTAAAAATGATGATCATTACACTTTTATTTTTCTTACAACTCAACAATTACAACTCGATTCTTAGAACAAGGTATGACTCTATATGAATGCCTCCGGCGGTGTACCGGGATATGCAATGAATTATGAGTGACATGTATGAAAGAATTATGAACGGTGGCTTTGCCACAAATACGATGTCAACTACATGATCATGCTAGCAATATGACAATGATGGAGTGTGTCATAATAAACGGAACGGTGGAAAGTTGCATGGCAATATATCTCGGAATGGCTATGGAAATGCCATGATAGGTAGGTATGGTGGCTGTTTTGAGGAAGATATATGGTGGGTGTATGATACCGGCGAGAAGTGCATGGTATTAGAGAGGCTAGCAATGGTGGAAGGATGGGAAAAGTGCGTATAATCCATGGACTCAACATTAGTCATAAAGAACTCATATACTTATTGCAAAAATCTAGAAGTTATCAAAGCAAAGTATTACGCGCATTCTCCTAGGGGGACAGATTGGTAGGAAAAGACCATCGCTCGTCCCCGACCGCCACTCATAAGGAAGACAATCAATAAATAAATCATGCTCCGAGTTCATCACATAACGGTTCACCATACGTGCATGCTACGGGAATCACAAACTTCAACACAAGTATTCTTTAAATTCACAACTACTCAACTAGCATGACTCTAATATCACCATCTTCATATCTCAAAACAATTATCAATCATCAAACTTTTCTTAGTATTCAACGCACTCAAAAGAAAGTTTCACATATCTTGAATACCAAGTATATTAACATTAAGCAAATTACCATGCTATTAACGACTCTCAAAATAATCTAAGTGAAGCATGAGAGATCAATAGTTTATTTAAAACAAATCCACCACCGTGCTTTAAAAAATCTAAGTGAAGCACTAGAGCAAAAATTATCACGCTCAAAAGATATAAGTGAAGCACTATGAGCAAAACTATCAAGCTCAAAAGATATAAGTGAAGCACATAGAGTATTCCATGAAATTCCAATTCATGTATGGCTCTCTCAAAAGGTGTGTACATCAAGGATGATTGTGGTAAACTAACAAGCAAAGACACAAATAATACAAGACGCTCCAAGCAAAACACATATCACGTGGTGAATAAAAATATAGCTCCACATAAATTACCGATGGAAGTAGACGAAAGAGGGGATGCCTTCCGGGGCATCCCCAAGCTTTGACTTTTTGGTGTCCTTGGATTATCTTGGGGGTGCCATGGGCATCCCCAAGCTTAGGCTCTTGCCACTCCTTGTTCCATAATCCATCAAAAGAATTCACCCAAAACTTGAAAACTTCACAACACAAAACTCAATAGAAATCTTGTGAGCTCCATTAGAGAAAGAAAACAAAAGACTACTTTAAGGTACTGTAATGAACTCATTCTTTATTTATATTGGTGTTAAACCTACTGTATTCCAACTTCTCTATGGATTATAAACTATTTTACTAGCCATAGATTCATCAAAATAAGCAAACAACACACGCAAAACAGAATCTGTCAAAAACAGAACTGTCTGTAGTAATCTGTAACTAACGCAAACTTCTGGAACTCTAAAAATCCTACCAAAATAGGAAGTCCTGTAAAATTTGTCTATTGAACAGAACAAAAAAGAATCAACGCAAAATAACGTTCCTGTGATTTAACAAAATTATATTCATGCATGCAAAGTTTCTGTTTTTCAGCAGAATCAAATCAACTATCATCGTAGGTTATCCTATATGTTCTACTTGGCACAAACACTAATTAAAAGATGAAACCACATCTAAACATAGTCTAGATGGATTATTTATTCTTAAACATAAGCAAAAGCAAAAAAAACTAAAAATAAAATTGGGTTGCCTCCCAACAAGCGCTATCGTTTAACGCCCCTAGCTAGGCATAATTTCAATGATGCTCACATGAAAGACAAGAATTGAAGCACAAGGAGAGCATCATATAGCACGTGACAAACACATCTAAGTCTAACATACTTCCTATGCATAGGCATCTTATAAGCAAACAAATTATCATAGCAAGCAAATACTAGTGAATGTAAGGAAACGGAAAGAAACAATAGCAATCTCAACATAACGAGAGGTAATTTATTAACATGAAAATTTCTACAACCATATTTTCCTCTCTCATAATAATTACATGTAGGATCATAAGAAAATTCAACAATATAGCTATCACAAAACATATTCTCAACATGATCCACATACATGCAAAGTTGACACTATTCCGAAATAGTGGGATTAACATTAACTAAAGTCATGACCTCTCCAAACCCACTTTTATCAAAAATTTCATAAGATTGAATATTCTCCAAATATGTGGGATCCAAAGTTAACACTCTTCCAAACCCACTTTTAATGTTATTGCAAACAATATTATCAATCTCATATTCATCATGGGGATTAAATAAATTTTCAAGATCATAAGAAGAATCACCCCAATCATGATCATTGCAACCAGTAGTAGACATAGCAAAACTAGCATCCCCAAGCTTAGGGTTTTGCATATTATTAGCATGATTGACATCAAGAGAATTTATAGTAAAATCATTGCAATCATGCTTTTCAGTGAAGGAACTACCAAGTATGGATGCAATAGCAACGATCTCATGTTTAACATAAGGAACTATAGCAAATTCATCTTCATAGATATTGGCATCATGGCCACAAGGATAGCAAGCATATGTTCATCAAGGGATATTTCAATAAAATCATCGGAATCATCATTATCTATAGATTCATGCATATCATTATTTCCTTCCAAAGCAACGATCATTCTCTCAATAAATTCTTTGACATAGACATTATGAGCATAGTTTTCGTAGAAATATTTAAGTATGTCAAAATTTTTAGATTCGTAGAGAGTAATATCATACTTTTCAATCAAAGAAGCAACTTCATAAGCACCCTTAAAAGCAACAAATTCTTCAATTTGTTCGATATCATAGTAACTATAAACACCCTTTGCATAAGAAGATAAGATTTCATTTTCATTAAACTCACATAGGTAAGGAAGGTGTTTTCTAGGGTTCTTAGAGCAACAAGTAAAATCATAAATTTCACAAAGATTCCAAGCATAACACAACAATCTGTTTATTTGACTCCATAAGAGTCTCCCTTTTTCAGACAAACGGTGATGCACATAATGAGCATGCTCATCTAAAGATTTCCCATCAACTAGGCTAGTTGGGGTTTCAGCACGAGCGCATAAGGATCGAAGATGATCCAAGTAGAACACTTTAAGTGGATCCATATCAATAGATTTTCAGCGAGCGAAGATGCAAGCATATAGAAGGCACAAGGAAACACAAACAAAGATACATACGGGACGAAGGCGAACGAAAAAGAGAGGGCGAATAAAACAACAAGGGTGAAGTGGGGGAGAGGAAAACGAGAGGCAAATGGCAAATAATGTAATGCGAGAGATAGGGATTGTGATGGGTACTTGGTATGGTTGACTTGCTCTTGCGTGAGCCTCCCCGGCAACGGTGCCAGAAATTCTTCTTGCTACCTCTTGAGCACTGCGTTGGATTTCCCCGAAGAGGAGAGGATGATGCAGCAAAGTAGCGTAAGTATTTCCCTCAGTTTTTGAGAACCAAGGTATCAATCCAGTAGGAGACCACGCATAAGTCCCTCGTACCTACACAAAATGATAGCTCCTCGCAAGCAATGCGATTAGGGGTTGTCAATCCCTTCACGGTCACTTACGAGAGTGAGATCTGATAGAGATGATAAATAATATTTTTGGTATTTTTGGTATATAGATGCAAAGTGAAAAGTAAAAGGCAAAGTAAAAACAAAGCAAGTAATAAAGTAATGGAGATTGATATGATGAGAATAGACCCGGGGGCCATAGGTTTCACTAGTGGCTTCTCTCAAGAGCATAAATATTCTACAGTGGGTGAACAAATTACTGTTGAGCAATTGACAGAATTGAGCATAGTTATGAGTATATCTAGGTATGATCATGTATATAGGCATCACGTCCAAGACAAGTAGATCGAAACGATTCTGCATCTACTACTATTACTCCACTCATCGACCGCTATCCAGCATGCATCTAGAGTATTAAGTTAAAAACAGAGTAACGTCTTAAGCAAGATTACATGATGTAGAGGGATAAATTCATGAAATATGATAAAACCCCATCTTGTTATCCTCGATGGCAACAATACAATACGTGCCTTGCTGCCCCTTCTGTCACTGGGAAGGGACACCGCAAGATTGAACCCAAAGCTAAACACTTCTCCCATTGCAAGAACTACCAATCTAGTTGGCCAAACCAAACGGATAATTTGAAGAGACTTGCAAAGATAACTCAATCATACATAAAAGAATCCAGAGAAGATTCAAATATTATTCATAGATAAGCTGGATCATAAACCCACAATTCATCGGTCTCAACAAACACACCGCAAAAAGAAGATTACATCGAATAGATCTCCACGAGAGAGGGGGAGAACATTGTATTGAGATCCAAAAAGAGAGAAGAAGCCATCTAGCTACTAGCTATGGACCCGAAGGTCTGAAGTAAACTACTCACACTTCATCGGAGGGGCTATGGTGTTGATGTAGAAGCCCTCCGTGGTGGATGCCCCCTCCGACGGAGCTCCGGAACAGGCCCCAAGATGGGATCTTGTGGATACAGAAGGTTGCGGCGGTGGAATTAGGTTTTTTGGCTCCTGTTCTGATCGTTTGGGGATACGTAGGTATATATAGGAGGAAGGAGTACGTCGGTGGAGCAACAAGGGGGCCACAAGGCAGGGGGGCACACCCTAGCGCCCCCACCCTCGTGACCGACTCTTTTGTTCCTTGGAGCAGGGTCCAAGTCTCCTGGATCACGTTCGGTGAGAAAATCATGTTCCCGAAGGTTTCATTCCGTTTGGACTCCGTTTGATATTCCGTTTCTTCGAAACACTGAAATAGGCAAAAAACAGCAATTCTGGGCTGGGCCTCCGGTTAATAGGTTAGTCCCAAAAATAATATAAAAGTGGAAAATAAAGCCCAATATAGTCCAAAACTGTAGATAAAGTAGCATGGAGCAATAAAAAATTATAGATACGTTGGAGACGTATCAATCACCTGCATCATTTTTATGATGTACTACTATAGTAGCCTACGCTAGTCATAGTGGAAAGTAACTTAGACTACTCCAGTAACTCTATGGTTACCCTAAGGGAAAGTACTACCTCCGTCCTGGTTTACTCTTCCAATTTTGTAGTATCAAAATTTGACCATAGATTTAACTGTTAATGCATGTCACTAAGAACTATATCGTTGAATTCATATTTGAACATAATTTCAAATGGTGTAATTTTTAGTGACATGCATTGCATTTTCTTAGGTAAATCTATGGTCAAAATTTTATACTAAACACGAGGTAGTATTTCCTCCATCCCAAAATTCTTGTCTTACATTTGTTTAGATACAAATGTATCTAACACTAAAATGTAACTAGATACATCCGTATTTAGACAAATTTAAGACAAGAATTTTGGGACAGAGGGAGTACAAAAGTGGGCTATGTAGGCCAAAACATGTGCCAAATTCACTTGTGATGCATTTGGCATCGATGCCCCTCCATTGCTCACCTGGTGCCCCAATCTTGGATCACCTACTTTGCTCCGGTGCCAAATTAACTCACGCAATGAAAAAACACTGCGTGGGAGAGAGAGAGGACAGAGGCGGTAAAAAAACACTTGTTTGGGAGAGTGAGAGGCTGGTGTAGTTGGTTTGATTGATTTGTTTATACATGTGGGTCTGTGTGCACAGCGGTGCCAACTCTCTCACATCGCGAGAGCGGTGCCAAAATCTTTTGATTTGATATCGATGCGTATTATGTGGCATACTTTTGCGAAATATGGCATCGGCCACATAGTGGAAGGCAACAAATGCCCAAGCTCTTCACGTGCTCCTAGTTAAATGAGAGGAAACAGAAAGAGAGAGAGAGAGAGAGAGAGAGAGAGAGAGAGAGAGAGAGAGAGAGAGGGAGAGAGAGAGAGAGAGTGAAAAAATATCACTAGCCGGCCAACCCTATCGTATGAGCGAATGATATTGGTACCTCTTGATGACACGGCAATCTTATGCAGCCAGCTACTCTAATATGTTCTCTTCCTTTGCAGATAAAAAAAGACCTGAAAGTGAAAAATGTGCTGCACTATAACAATCTCATCGAATGCCTTGATCTCCATCTTACAGAAATTGATTTGATCGACTACAAGGCAGCACATCTGAGATTAAATTGGCCAGGTTCTTTGTTCTAGAGGCAAGTGTGCTCAAGGTAATGAGGTTTGGCGCTCTCTGGCGCAACAATGAATGGCGTGCTGATCACCGCAAGCGTCTAAGCCTAAATGACAAAGTCTCCGCAGAAGCTGAAATTGTTTTTGAAACATCAAGTGGCCAGAGACTCGAAAACTTATTTGCCCATTAGTGACTTGTCAGGGCGGTGGATTTTAGTTTGTACGATAACGCTGCATCCACCTAAAGTAACGAAAGTTCTTACGTGAACTTCCTAGTAATTCCCTCTTCCTAGGTGCAGCATTACTCCTAACATTTGTAATATCAGTTTGAAACTTGTAATATTGTCGTGTCCTATTCCTGTGTTTTCAAAATCCTGCGAATCAAACAGGTACTGAGTTGGTGATGATGTTGTGCCTCCCATCTTTCACCAATAGCCGTCGGATCTAGATCTTACGCATACAAACCAAGCTTCTCCATTATTGCAAAAAGATGCCCGCACTTGTTCCCTATTTACAAACCACTCCTTGTCTCTCACAATCAGCGTTATCTCCTCCCCACCACATCTAGAAGGCCGTGGAAAAATCTGGCGCGATGGCCGCTGCCGAAGCCATCCACCCCCAATCTTGGTGTTCCGTGCAATGCACGGGCATCTACGCACGGGAAATTATGTCGGACAGGGCTAGTTGTAAGCAGGCTAGCTCTACAGCCATGATGATAGTGACTGCAGACGGTGAGGCTGACTATGGTATGCCGAACATGGCGCCTATACTCAGGTGTCATCTCCGGCGCAGGGTCTTGTCACTTCACTGTGAGGAGCAGCACGTAATAATTTGACCAACGAGTAGTACAGTGCTAGTACTCCTAGGAGTACTACATTGGTTCTACTACTACTAGTACTAGTAGCACCACCATCTGGATTTAGGAGTACTACCACGTCCATCTGGATTTTAGTATTTGACTAGCAATATCTAGTAATGCATGTCACAAAAAATGTACTACTCCCTCTGTAAATAAATACATGGTGTTTTATTCCTATCGGCGAGAGAACTTAATGTTTTTTTGCTAACTAGTCTTAATAGGATTACATGCAATGAACTAAACACTGCATGTCATGTTTGGTAGTCTCAAGTCATTGAAAGCATGCACGGCCCACATCTCTCATTGGTTGATATGTCACGAAATAAGAAACAAGGAGGGAGTTAATGCACCGTGCCTAAGTGTTTTGGGATTATTTGGTTTTCATAATGTGACTTACACAACATTTTTGTTTACATGCATTAACATTTTATTAGTTAAATCAAAGGTCAAAACTTGGCGAAAAATGCAAAGGGGACCAATAAATCAGTAAACATCAAACTTCTCTCGTTTGGCCCCAACTAGAGGTCCGGTGAGATGACTATACTACACCGGCACGGAGGGGGCACAGCTTCATTGACTTACGGCAACTGCCTTTGGGTGAATGACACGTGGGCCCAGGGGGTGGCTGGCCCACCTATCATACAGCCAAAGGCAGGTGCAGTAGAGGGCCCAGGAGTAGTACGAAATCCTACGCACCTACGCACACTAACCAAGGGCAAGAGCGATCACTCAAATCACAAGATCAGTTGACTACTACCTCCGTCCTGGTTTATTAATCTCCTTTGTAATTTGTGCTAAATTTTGACCAAAGATTTAACTAACAAAATGTTGATGCATGTCAACTAAAATTATATTTTTGGATTCATATTTGAACATAGTTTTCAGTGATATAATTTTTAGTAACATGCGAAACATTTTGTTAGTTAAATCTGTGGTCAAAACTTGACACGGATTACAATGGGGACCAATAAACCAGGACGGAGGTAGTAGAAGCTAAGCTAGACCCATGGAGGCGATGAACGCGAGCATCAGCCGGTTGTGCCAGATGGTCCACGACGTCGGCCTGCGGCCCGGCAACAAGGAACGTCTCCAGGTTGTATTGCTTGAGGCCGGCAGGGCAAGGGGCCTCTTGGATGACAACTTCGTCTCCTTGTTCGACGAGGTCCTCGTTGGTTTCCTCGACAAGTTCACCGTCGTCAAGAAGCTCGCGGACGACTTTGACGTAAGCCTCCAGCCGACGCGCCCAGGCTCTGCGATGCCCGCCACCCTCAACGGCCACTATGGTGACAACCTCTTCGACGCACTGGTGGCCCTGCGACTGCCCGATGTCGCGCCGGAGAATGTCCACCTCGAGGTCGCGCTCGCCGCGCAGCGCCTAGCGCAGCAAGACACCATCGACATAATCACCCATGTCTACGCGCATGCAAGAGGAGGACGATAGGACGCTGGCCTTCTTGGACCGCAGGGCAACCTTGGACGGCACTGTTCAGAAGCACGTTGAGCTCACCGCCAACGCCGCTGCTCCTCACACGTCGGTTGGTGACCCGGCGCACTAGGGCGTGAGGATGTCGTTGATGGATCCGTATGTATTTTTATCTTTCCGTCAAATCCATGTAGTAGTATATGATACTACGATAATTATCTTACCTTTCGCATCAACTTCATAATTTTCATACGTACTCCATGCATGAACGGCGCCAGAACCAAACTTCTCATTACTCTAGGCAAAATCGTTATTTTCTATCTATCGATCGCGCCATGGAGCAGAACCAAATTTTACAAGTTACGAGTTCAAAAGGAAAAGCCTGCCGTGTTCGTGTTGCACCCCCACACGGTTGGTCCGGCATGCCGCTCAAGCGGGAATGCGTGCGGTGTTGCATTTTCACTTACAAGTGGGACCGTAGTTGAGCAAACCGACTATCGGCAAACCCCCACCCCGCCCACCGCGCGATGGCTGAGAAAACATGAGGGAGAAGAGATGGCTGTAGCATGGACTCCAAGAAAATTGGTGTCGGATGGGACTCGTGTGGGTGGCGTGTGCCGTACTACTAGACGTGAATGCTAGTTATGGCCCATGCCACCCCACTATATCGAGCCTATATCGAGGTACATTACGTAGAACAAATTTCCCGCAGTTCATGCTCAGCACTCCTCTATCTCTCTTCTCAGCCAGCTAGCGGACGCGCGGAGCCCATCTTCTGTTTGCTCACATGCGGTCCCACATGTTAGTGAAAACGCTAGCGGACCCACTGAACCTGCACATCACCTCGACGTGCTGGTGATGAAAAACAAATCCAAGAAAGATCTTCGGTGGCCACTTTTGGAGTTACTCAAGAGTAGTAAGATTCTATTTATAGCTTAACCCAAGATGCACATCTCGTGGCTTCAACTACCACTCTATTTTCTTTCATGACACGACCTGGATGCTGGATGTCCCACGTGTCGGCAAAAGGAGGAAGAACCCGACCAAATCTTCGGTTGTGCTCTCAGATTAGACTAGTTTTGCTAACTTAAAATTTGTATTGTGTACTTCCTCCGTTCCAAAATACTTGACTTCCATTTGTCCAAAAATGGATGTACCTATATACTAAAACATGTCTAGATATTTATATATTTTGACAAATAGAAGGCATGTATTGTGCAACGGAGGGAGTAGAATGGATGCAAGTTTTTGTATTGGGAAGAAGAGTACATCCATATATTGATAGAGCGTAATTTAGTAGATATTTTATCAGTTTTAGCTAGCACAGAGGCTACAGATGAGATTAGTGCACTTGTTGATACTCCTACTTGGTATGCGTGTTGCTGCTTAGACGCAAAGAAAAACGGACCGGAGGGAGTACTAGAATAGAGGCTAGACATGAGACTAGATGCGAGGAAGCAACGTCTACTTCTTTACACTCGAAGAAGAAAGAAGCACACAAGATCGAGCCTCCACAGATCAACAATGAATGCATCGATAAGGCACTAATCCAACTTACAAGAGTAGTAAAATGTATTCTTGTGGTTCTTGTTTTCTTTGGTCTTGCTTTTCTAGTCAAAATTATCATTGGAGTTCGTGCAAAATGGAGGTCTGTTTGGGGTCGTGCGTTGCAGTTGGCCTTACAAGTCGGACCGCAGTTAAGGAAACCGACTATCGGCAAACCCCCACCTCGCCCGCCGCGCGATGGTTGAGTTAGAGAAATGATGAGGTTGAAGAGATTGCTCTAGCACGGACTCCAAGAAATATGGTGTCAGATGGAAGTCGTGCTGGTGGCGTGTGTCGTACTCCTGGACGTGAATGCTTGTTCTGGCCCATGCCACCCTACTACTACTACTTACTAGTATATAGTACTACTAGTATCGAGGATTCGAGGTGCTGGTTACGTAGTACAGTATGGCTACAGTAAAATCACCCGCACGACACGCGAAGCATGTGAAGCTAGTACAAACAGTGTACTACTATTGTTGATTGGCCTCATCCGATAACCTGTTGCAATGCACATACAATTATGTATTCGAAAAATATTTTTTTTGCCTCGTCGCACCACTCACTCACAGAAGCAACTCGAAAGCCATTCATAAATTTAGTAAGTTTATCACAGGCATATCATTTTATTACATACAACAGGTCATCAACCCACATCGACAACGAGGATACATTATAAATACTAAAGTTTTCACCACACAACAAATAACAAGCAATGAAATGAACTTCAACTCAATCATTCCTCGGTGTTGGAAACGCTTGCTTTGAACCACAAGTGATTCTCTGGGAGGGCCATCCATTGTCGATCTGGAGACCAACGTAGGACTGATCATCCAGGCTGAAGTGGCCTACTATATCAGTACCAGGGTAGGGAACCACCCAAATGTCCGAGGTATAGACACAGTTGCTTCTCATAAATGGTAGTAACATTGTGTCAATGACAGTTGGATCACCTTTCACCATCATTGGATAGTTTTGTCCAAGGAAGAGCGAGTTTTCTCCAAGACTATCAATTCTGTACCAGGGAGAAAGAGTTGGCGCTAGCACACTAGTATCCATCCCGAATACCATGCAACGAGTGTTGGAATAGGTCCGGAGAGTGCGACCATGGGAGACTACACCTGCTTCCTTAGCAGTAACATCATCAGTGGGCTATATACACACGAGAAGAGGCGATCCATCGGAATTAGTTGCCAGGCGCCAAATAGTATATGGGCGCTGCTCGTCCTCATGCTCGTGATCATCACCATCATCATCTCCCCCTTGGTTATAAAAATCTTCAACTATAGGTGGTGGAATGTTCACAGGACCTTGGAAACACAAGAAGAAGGTTAATTAGTAAGGCTGGCCATAGTGGGGGTAACATAAGTAGTATCATGCACTTGGGACTCGCAAACATGCTTATGTGGCAGGCAATTAAGGAAGAGAGAGATGGTTATAGTAACATAGGTAGATACCATAACATAATAAATGTGATGCTACTATGTGTCATGCATGGCAATAAATGAGACCACCTATGATACTAATCTAAGATACTATGCACTATAGAGGTAGTAACATAAACTAGTAACATATGCATGTTACTAGTCTAAGTTACTCCCCACTATGACCAGCCTAATAAAGGGAAACTTGCTAACCCGCATGCATTTGGATGAAACAATTATAATTACAGTGGTAGACAAACGTACCGAAGCAACGAGGATGCCATGCAAAAACAGTGCCACGAGTGGTGGCAGCAAACACAAGGCCCTCGTATTGAATTGCATCACAGTACTCATCCGTGTATAGAAACTGATTTTTGAGCAATATCCATCCAGTCAAACCACTGACGATGGCAACAAGCTTGTCGAAGATAGCAACAACTTCATAGTTGTTGTAATTCCAAGAGCGGTTGGGGACTCAAGAAATTGCTATCTTCCGTAGAAGACAGTCACCATGATTGTATTTGAATGTGCGTACAATACCGGTGTGCTTAACCTCTGGGCAGTCTGCTGAGATTTTTGGAAGTGGAACCCGGTCATGAGTGTACACATTCACAAGTTCCCACTCGCAGTTGGACCCAATGTAAACAACCCAATCTCCATTTGCGCCTGCCCAAGCCTTGCCCTCAAGCGATGGCATCTTAACATCATACGTATCATTATCAAGCGGCATCAACTTGCACAGGGCGAGGCCTCCATCGTGACGGCGCCAGTCATCAGGGTCACGGCGAAGAAGATAGGGGAGATCAAACTGCTCCTTGACTCTTGGGTTCCTTGTAATGATGTTATTAGTTGAGTCGAGAATGGGCTTGAACGAACCTGCCATGCTAGCCGAGGTGATGATGTCGCACCGATCAATGAGTTCCTCCACCACATCATCTTTCAGATCGGGGCAAGAATAATGGGGTCATTTCCGTCCTGTTCCCTCCATGGAGAAGACGATCGAACAATGGCACAAGAAATGGTGAAGGGCTGAAGGAAAATGGAGGAGGGAGAGGAAGAGCGTGCGACAGCAGTTCCAAATCGAGAGGGAAAGGCGAAGAGTCGGTGGACGGTTGCCAGTTTGCCATGGTTCACGAAGGGGCGCCTCGGCCTACACGTCGGTTCGGAAATACTCCTACTACTCGCCGTTGTCTCACTCATATGTGGAACGGGACCACATGTCAACGAAACATGGTGTGTAATTTCTCGTGCAAAATGCGATCTGGCCGCGTTAGCCCGAGGTGCCGCATTAGTTATCGGCCTTTATTTTTTTAATGGTGTGTCGTTCAGTTTTCAAGCACGACTAACTGGTACTGTATGCAGAGAAAATATAAACTGCTCTAGCACTACTCCACCTCCAGTACTAGTAGTATAAAGAAGATGTATAGGCTAGATCTTCAGTGCTTTCTTGCCAAGGGCTGCCCACTTGCTTCTCACACTGCCACCCTCTCTCCAGATCTAAAAAGACGACCCCTCTCTCCCTCCTCACCGGTGGTCACAGATCCGCTGGGGAAGAAAAGGATGTGCAACATTGACGCACTCGTCGTCGGCGAGCAAGGTCACGCACTGACGATGAGACTGTCCTCTCAGACCTAGCGCCCGCGCGGGATCGCTGTCGTAGTGTGTGCGGAGGACGACGACCACAAGCGAAGCCACTTCCCGCCGACCCTCCGGTATGCTACCTCTTTTAGAACCATACCCTTGTTCTATTGCCCCATCTGGCACATCGTTGCATGTGGATCTTTTTCCACTCCACCATCTTCCCAATTTGCTATCCTCTGCTCTGCTGGCCACACAGACGAAAACCATAATTTGCACTATTAAAGGAAACCCTACTTCATGCAGACTAATGCATGTCTGGGTTGAATAAGGAAAGGAAGGGAGACTGTACTATGCAAGAGAGTAGGCATCAAACCCGCATCTAGGTTGAAAAGGGGAAAATCAGTAGCTAAGGAATGAGTCTTGTGTCTCTTGGTTGAAGAAGGGTAGAAAGGCATGACAACACAATAGAGAATGACCAGGTCGATCGGTTTGTTGTCCTCACATAGGAAAAAGGTGGCTAAAGAGAACAAAAGTGGGACGTAATCCACATATGCTGCCTGGATATTTGTTGCTCTGGGCAACCATACCTCCCTCACCACTCTGCGTCCGTGGAGGTACATCGTACTGGTGCGCCCACTGTCCGAATGGGCCTCCCATGCTCTTATTGCCACTTTTTTTGCTGTTAGTATAATGCCAGCAGTCAAGTCAATCTATGCTACTGCTAAGGTGATGCCATATTTAACTAATGCCACTCTCAGTCTAATGCCACAGATAAATTTAAGCAGTGCCATTTAATGTCACTGGGTCATTTCAGGGTTAGCTGTTGATTGTGGATGTATTAAAGATTTTTTAGCTAAGGCATTCTAATGCTGTTGCACATCCAGTATACCAACGATGAAACTTGTTACTACCTTCAGATTTTTGCACTGTTAATGCTTATAGATTACATACCTCACTTTCATGAGATAAGTTAATTTTTTTGTACAGTGTCACCAAAATGCCAAGGCGCTGATGTCATTTTATTTTGGTTAAACTGCACAGACAATTATGAAGACAAGAGGAAAGGTCAAGAGTGGGCACCTCCTCCTCCGGCTGTTCTCTTGATTTGTTCGATCAAGTTTTTATGTTTGATCGATTATCAAGATTGGGATAGCAATTTTTAAGGCCCCCCCCCCGAGTTCGAAATGATATCTACCTTGGAGGTACATGGTTTGCAATTTTTTTATACTGTCATTAGTTAATAATGCTAGTTACCTTCAGACTTCTATATTTGGTTTAATGCTCATGCACAGCTAGTATACCAATGCTGAAACTTGTTACCTTTACATTTTGTATTGTTAATTCTTATAGAAACCTTCCAGTGCTAGAGTTTATTGAAATCTGTTCAGTAAAACCATTGTACTGTACCCTATAATAAACTAACTACTCTACTGTTGCACTCGCCACTGGATTAGTGTATATTTGTAGTATTCGAATGGTGTTGCATTAGCGTATGGACATAAATAAAGTGTGGCAAGCTTTCCCAGATATGTGCTCAAGAAAACTACTACCTGTTTTTCTAAATACTAGACGTTTGGGTACTTTAAATTGAACCGCGAAAACGTCTTATATTAAGGAACAGAGGGTGTAGAGTTCACTCAAATTATCCCGGTAAAGCTAGTCACACCTTTTTTAAAATTAATGTTCATTATGTTATCGGAGGAGGTCTATATGTTTGTCTCTAATGCATGTCTACTACATACCCGACATCATGATGTAATGTTAAGTCCTTTCCTTTTGTACAGTGTAACTAAATTGTCAAGGCGGTGATGGCATTTTATTTTAGTAGAACTGCACAAAATTTGCTTAAAAGAAGAGGAAAGGTGAGGAATGGCTCTGTTTTTCAGAAAAAAACTATGTATGCCTTCCTGACATCAGCTCTTGTTGCTTTATTTATTCCTTCAAACAGGTGGTTAGAAACATCCTTGCTACCTTTTCCCATTAAGAAATTGGAATGCTTATATTTGTGAGTCTATGCTTCAACTAGTGCCACTTTTATAGTAATCACACTTTCAATATCTATGCAAATAGGGATGCTCGATTTTAGTGGAGTTGCACAAAAAGTCCAACTAGTTCAACATTAGCAGCATGTTTTTTTCCAAACCTTTATATCCAATTGGTGGCACTATGAGCTGTTCATTACGAAGGTACATGGTTTGCTACTATCTTTCTACTCTTTTTGTACTGCCATTAGATAGTAATACTAGTGGTTTGCATGTGAATTTATTGGCAGGGTGGACCTACATTGGAGATGCAGGACATGATTCAATGATTGGATGCTCAATTTCGGTTGTATCGATTTCACCTCTTCCATCACTGCAAACATGGTGTGGTATATGTTTACTAGCTGCTTGATATTTGTGCAGACAGAGATGTCTGCCCGTTGCTATTTGGCAAACAAACAAAGTGTCCGCAATTTTGGTTGAACTGCACAAGAGAATAGTATAGTCACTGCATGCAGTGCCATTTGAAAATAGACACAAAGATTGGATAGTCACTTCATGGACTGCAGAAAAGTAGTAATGTACTATTTACTGGCCAACACTTGGTGCTTCATTGCTTTGGTCTGATTATACAATGGGCATCATTTTCCCTAAGTTAAAGTTTGTATTCCGAAAATAGTCTCACGGTGTGATCGAGAGAAGACCAAATCATATTGCAGTGGATGTTCCTCCATCATGTGTGGTTCATTCTCATGGTTCTAGCTGTTGGTGAAACCACTTACGTTTGCAAGAGGAATTGTAGACTTTACAAACATATTTGTCTTTTAGTCTGTACTGAATGTTGGCCAAGAGAAGCATCCATGTTAGTAGGAAGAACATATGTTTTTTCTAGATCTTTGCTTTTGGAGCTACATATTTGTATATGATCTATGAATCATTGAGATGCATTAACATGTTGATCTTATGTATGGGAATCGTACTAGTTAGTTTTAGTTGCGACGCAAGATCCGAAGTGGCTGATCTTTGCTTTTGGAGCTACATATTTGTATATGATCTATGAATCATTGAGATGCATTAACAGTTACTTTTTTCTGTTCGCTCAGTGTTTACAAGTTATTGATTGATCACTAGGTAGCCTACAAATGCGCTCCTGGCAGTTTTATTTGCGACGCAAGATGCGAAGTGGCAGTTTTTGAAATAAAAATGCCTACCTCTGAAGAAGCTGACAAGCTACACTATCGATCCAACACGGATAAAAATGCCTACCTCTAAAGAAACTGACAAGCTACACTATCGATCCTACACAGATAAATAGCGTATCATGCACGTACTACCTCCTTTCCGGTTTGCAGGGCTCAATTCAAGAAATGACCTACTCGATCCTACACGAATAAATAGCGGATCACACACGTACTAGTACCTCCTTTCCGGTTTGCAGGGCTTAATTCAAACCTCTCACCAACCAAGGTACTCCCTTCGTCCGGGTTTATTAGTCCCGTGAGCAAAGCAGCAAGATCAAGGCATGGCAATAATTAACGGCATGCAGAAGTTTAAGCCTAATTAATTCCAGTGATTTAAGTGGCTGCATGCATGCCCTCGGCTGTGACTAGTTGCATGCTGCTTCGCGTACTGCCTATGAGCGATTCTGAGTGCCTGCATGCAGCCGGCCGTAATTAAGGCAGCTAACTGATGCGAAAAAAGATACGCTTTAATTGTTGTGGGCTTTTTAAATCCGTGAAATCATTATTGACAAGCAGGGAGGTGATTCGAGTGCACTCGTTTGACCTCCATGCCGGCATGCGACCCAAACGGGACGGGACGGCACAGTCATAATTTTAGTTTCCCTAGTTTTCCACGGAACCTGGCGCGCTAAGCCATTATGCATTGAATTCCGATGACCGTCACGCTACCTTCCCCCTATAAGTACTGTTTCCCGGCCTTCTCCAGTGACACCGTGACCCAACTCGCCATATCCTCCCCCACCGGCCCGACATCGCTCGCCACGTCCGCCATGCCCCCGCCCATCCGTAGTAGGCGACGCCGGAGGCGGTCACCGCCGAAACTAGTGTTCGGTTTTTTACCAGAAGGCAGACAGAGGGAGGAGGCATTCTATCTTTCTTTAGATGGCAATGCGTAGATCGAGGAGTTGTTGGAGCGCGACCGCATGGCGGAGGAGCAGGAGTTGTTGGAGCACGACCGCCTGGCGAAGGAGCAGCGTATCGCCGATTTGTGCCGCCAGCGGGACATGGAGCAGCAGCGCACCGACGCTCTGAGTCACGAGCAGAGCGCCCGCAACTGGGCCGACTACGTGGAGGTCGGCGCCCGGCAAATAGCCCTAGAGTCTGTCAGGCACGCACAGTTCACGACGCTGATTTTTACTACTAGCTCGTCAAGTGGGTTTCCCGCTTGGAAGCCGAAGCTTCGGTGGACCACGCCGGCATGGAAAGGGCCAACGCGCGCAAGCAACGCGCCCTATCGCACCTCTGGCAAGTCCGAGGCGAGGCGTAGGACGCCGGTGCCGGCGTTTAGCGTGTACTGCCGACATCGTCTAGTTAGCTAAGAGTAAGTTAGTACTTGTCTAGTGGGAGTAGATAGTTAACTTGGCTATGATGGTTGTCAACGTGGAAGTTCAGTACTCTATATGTGGATCAGACCTGTTACTTTGCTATGAATGTTGAACTTTCCGTTTGAACGTATGGAATGGGCTGTTATTTTTTAAATAGGTTGTATTTATCCTCCACGGGTTTAGAGGCTGACTTGTGGGCCTAGCAAGTTGACGCGTACACAATCAGGAGATGATTGTACGTGGAGAGGATGATAGTAGGGACCCGCCAAGGTCATGGCAGTACGCAAGCAAGTGCCTCCTTATTTCAAGCCAATAAAAAATGGCTCCTCCTAGTGGATTTCTGACATCTGGGTCCCATGCCATTGTCAACGTAGTCAATAAACGAGAGAATTGCACAACGAGCTGCTGACACCAGGGACCCAGTAGCTCGCCCAGTTATTTTTGTTTTGGGTTAATTTGATAAATGCCTCCGAGAAATGCCACTACAATTTCCAAACTTTGAAAAATGCCATTTCATGCCATTTCTAGTGGCATTTTTTGAAGTATGGAGTGGCGTTTTTCAAAGTTTGCAAACTGCAGTGGCGTTTTTCAAACTTTGCAAAAGTTGCACTGGCATTTTTCAAAGTTTGGAAATTGTAGTGGCATTTTTATGAATCGCCATAATTAGAGTGGCATTTTTCTAATTTGTTTTTGAGATGGAATCAAGGTGTCAAGTGGGCTGTGCGGGACACTCTGGCCTGTCTAGACAACCTTTTCTTTTATGTTTACCACAGACCAGCCCAGTAGTTTTTTTTTCTTTTTGAAAATGCCTAGCCCAGTTTTTTTGTGATTTGTCAAGTAAGTCACTTTATCAGGCCTGTTGGGCTAGACGAGGAGAGCTTCATTCGGCTGGCCGAGAAAATGGCCTATCAGTAATGAGAAATAGGCTGTACATTTTTAAAACACATCAAACCGGTAATTAGTTTCAAATATCTTTTTTTCATTTCAAGATTTTAAATTGCATTGATTTTTATGCATGGACAATTTATTGGATTTTATATTGATATACATTTATTTTTAAAATCAGTCTGAATGTGACTCGAAATTTCGGGATTAAAAACAGTTCAGACCGCACCGACATATGCAAAGTTTCATATAATTTTTTAACTGTGGCCACAATATGGGTTGTAATGCTAACAAAAAGAATATGGGATCCAAAAGAATCCGTAAGAATTAGCAAATGGGCCGTAAACTATTTGAAATAATGGCAGAAGGGTTGTATGTTGTTTTCCACATATTTGAGGCTTTCCACAGATGGCCTGTATACTGTTGGATGTCCATCCAATGGCCGTCGTGCTTCTTCAATCGCTGCTCTTCCTGCTCCAGCCGCTCAAACAAGCGCCGGTGGGACTGCCTGCTCCCTCCTCCCCGCGGCAGGGTGTGCTGCCGCGCAGGCCTCACCGCCCCATCGTACTCCCATCGCTGGCCTAGCTATCCCTCTACTCACCCTCAGTCCCACACATGATGTTATTCTCCGGCGACGACAGATGAACCAGTAAACCCTCGTACTCCTCCGCGTGGGAAATAACTGCCGAGTATTCCCCGGCTCCATGTCGTTCCCTTCCTAGGCCTCACCGTCGTCCACTGCCCTGGTGCTCTTGGCGCGGCATGGTCATCGTGGTCAATGAATGACATCCATCGGAAGTGGACTGTACGTGGAGAGGCTGACAGCTGGGTCCACGGCCGCACGCAAGGAAATGCCTCCTTATTACACGCAAAATAATGATTCCTCCACCTGACATCTGGGACCCACTGAAAGGGCCTCTGTATTTCGCAAAAAAAAATGTTACCGCCGCTGACAGCTCGGACCCACCAGCTATATCTTCGCACGCAAGGAAGTGCCTCCTTATTACGCCCAAAAAAAGAATATTCCCCCTGCTAGCTGGGACCCAGTATAGTGGGCCTACTAAGTTGACGGGGACGAAGGGCTTTGTCAACTTAGTCAATATGCACGATTCTAGCTCGACTGACCGTACGATGTCCATCCAACGGCTATAGTGCTTCTTCAACCTCTGGTCTTCTTGCTCCAGCCGCCCAAAGCAGCGCCGGTTGTGCCGCCTGCTCCTACCTCCCATGCCCAGCTGTGCTGCCATGGAGGCCTCACCGCCCCCATACTACTCCCATTGCTGGCCAGGCCATCCCTCCACTCTACTCACCCACACCCCCTGTTATTCTGTGGCGACGGCAGCGCAGCCGAACCAGTGAACCCTCATACTCCTCTCCGCGTGGGCATCCACTGCCGCGTCTTCCCCGGCTCCGCGTCATCCCCTTCCTAGGCCTCGCCGTCGTCCACTGCCGTGGTGCTCTCGGCGCGGCGTGGTCAATGTGGTGAACGACCGAATTCCATCTGAAGAATACTGTACGTGGAGAGGCTGACAGCTGGGTCCACGGCAACCGCAAGGAAGTGCCTCCTTATTACGTGGAAAATAATTATTCCTCCACCTGAGAGCAGGGACCCACCGGACGGGCCACCAGTATTTTGCGGAAAAAAATGCTTGCCCTTGACTGCTGGGACCCACCCGACGGGCCACCGTATTTCGTGAAAAAATGTTCCCCTTGCTGTCAGCTCGGACCCACCGGAAGTGCCTCCTTATTACGCACAAAAAAATGAATACCCCCCAGCTAGCTGGGACCCACCTTGGTGGGAGGCTGACTTGTGGGCCTACTAAGTTGACGGGGACGGAGGCCTTTGTCAACTTAGTCAATATAAACGATTCTAGCTCCAGTGACCGTACGATGTCCATCCAACGGCCGTAGTGCTTCTTCAACCTCTGGTCTTCTTGCTCCAGCCGCCCAAAGCAGCGCCGGTCGTGCCGCATGCTCCTACCTCCTGTGGCCGGATGTGCTGCTGCGGAGGCCTCACCGCCCCCTACTATTCCCATCGCTGGCTAGGCCCTGCGGCGACGGCAGCCTCACACCGCAGCCGAACCAGTGAACCCTCGTACTCCTCTCGGTGCGGGCTTCCACTGCCGCGTCTTCCCCGGCTCCCCATCGTCCCCTTCCTAGGCCTCGCCGTCGTCCACCGCCCTGGTGCTCTCGGTGCGGCATGGTCAACGTGGTCAAGGAACGACTTCCATCGGACGTGGACTGTATGTGGAGAGGCTGACAGCTGGGTCCACAGCCACAGCAAGGAAGTGCTTCCTTATTACACAGAAAATAATTATTCCTCCACCTGACAGCGGGGACCCACCGGGCGGGCCACCGTATTTTGCAAAAAAAACGTTCCCCCTGACTGCTGGGACCCAC
The DNA here is from genome assembly GCF_002162155.2 of Triticum dicoccoides. Taxonomy (NCBI): domain Eukaryota; kingdom Viridiplantae; phylum Streptophyta; class Magnoliopsida; order Poales; family Poaceae; genus Triticum; species Triticum dicoccoides. The sequence continues at coordinate 128,822,427 of NC_041389.1, forward strand.
CAGCTACACCTTCGCACGCAAGGAAGTGCGTCTGGGCAAAAAAAATGATTCGCCCCTCTGACTACTAGGACCCACCAGCTACATTTTCGCACGCAAGGAAGTGCTTGACAGTCGGGACCCACCTGGTCGAAGCGTACGTAGCGTTGTCATTCTGGTCGCGAACGTGTGCGTACATACACTACAAAAAAAGACACATCCGTGACATTTTGGGCCGAACGAATTTTTTTTCTGTCATACATATGACACTTCTATGACGATAATTGTGACAAAACCCGGTATCATCATAGATGTGGTGGGCTCCTACTTCTATGACAAAAAATCATGACAGAAAATGGGCTTTTCGTCCTGGGCGGGCTGGAGACGCAGCTGCATGACATTTTTGGGCCGTCCATGATGGAAAAAACCGTGGTAGAAGCGAGGGGGAGGAAAATTTCGGGGAGTTGCCGGTTACGGTGGGAGGTCGGGGGCGGAGCGATGCACATTTCTCTCGTACGTACGCGCGTGTATGCGAGCGTTGGCTCTAACTGAAGCCGAGCGAGGCGTTGGGCTCTAACTGAACCCGAGCGATTGCACTGCAGGCTACGCGTTACTGAACCCGAGCGATCGATCGATGGCTATTAACTGAACCCAATGGAGCGATTCCTTCGCTACTGCTGCTAACTGAAGCCGATCGATGCTGACTCTGGGATGAACAGTGAGC
>NC_041389.1:128823817-128841181 GCF_002162155.2 Triticum dicoccoides
ACCCCCGTTTCGACTGTAGCGCTCCAACACAAGTCTGTTTCGTCCGTTTTGCGGTACGCCACACCCCTCCCGATCAACAGGACCCCCGTTTCGACCGTAGGAGGTCCGTTTCCTCCGTTTTGCGGTACGCCAGGCCCCTCCCGATCAACATGACCTTGTTTCAAACGTGGCTGGTCGAACACAAGGTCGTTTCCTCTGTTGTGTGGTACGCCAGGCCTCGTTTCCATCGCCTGTTCCATCCAAGCCCTCCCGATGAACACGACCACGCATTCCGTTCCGACCCAGCCGGTTGGCTCCCACGTGTTCCGTTGCCTCCCGATGAACACGACGCATTCCGTTGCCTCCCCATGAACACGACGATGACGCTGTTTCTCCGTTCCGACCCAGCCATGTACGTATGCATGAGTAGGCGTTCGAGACCCTGCCCGTATGTACGTACGTGGCCGTATTTTCTTTCTTGCACCCTCGCCGCTATACGTACGTGTACATGCTACGTGCGCACCTCTACTATGACACGTGCGCGCCTCTACTACGATACGTGTGCGCCTCAACATCGACAAGTATGTACGTGCACGTTCGCGACCAGAATGACAATGGTACGTACGCTTCGACCAGGTGGGTCCTGACTATTAGGCACTTCCTTACCTGCGAAGATGTAGCTGGTGGGTCCCAGCAGTCAGGGGGGGCGAATTGTTTTGGTTTTTTTTTGCCCGGACGCACTTCCTTGCGTGCGAAGATGTAGCTGGTGGGTCCCAACAGTCAGTGGGGCGAATCGTTTTTTTTGCCCGGACGCACTTCCTTGCGTGCGAAGGTGTAGCTGGTGGGTCCCAACAGTCAGGAGGGAAACATTTTTTTTGTGAAATATGGTGGCCCGTCCGGTGGGTCCTCGCTGTCAGGTGGAGGAATAATTATTTTGCGCATAATAAGGAGGCACTTCCTTGCTGCGGCTGTGGACCCAGCTGTCAGCCTCTCCACGTATAGTCCACGTCCGATGGAAGCCGTTCCATGACCACGTTAACCACGCTGCGCCGAGAGCACCAGGGCGGTGGACGACGGCGAGGCCTAGGAAGGGGACGACACGGAGCCAGGGAAGACGCGGTAGTGGATGCCCACGCGTAGAGGAGTACGAGGGTTCACTGGTTCGCTGCAGTGTGAGGCTGTCGTCGCCGCAGAATAACAGGGGGTGTGGGTGAGTAGAGGGATGGCCTGGCCAGTGGTGGGAGTAGTAGGGGCGGTGAGGCCTCTGCCGCATCGCAGCCGGCCACGGGAGGCAGGAGCACGAGGCACGACCAGTGCTGGTTTGGGCGGCTGGAGCAAGAAGACCAGAGGTTGAAGAAGCACTACGGCCGTTGGATGAATATTGTACAGTCACTGGAGCTAGAATCGTGCATATTGACTAAGTTGACAAAGCCCTCCATCCCCGTCAACTTAGTAGGCCCACAAGTCAGCCTGGCACTATACTGGGTCCTAGCTAACAAGGGGAGTATTCATTTTTTTGTGCGTAATAAGGAGGCAGTTCCTTGCGTGTGAAGATATAGCTGGTGGGTCCGAGCTGTCAGCAGCGGTAACATTTTTTTCATGAAATACTGAGGCCCTTTCGGTGGGTCCCCGATGTCAGGTGGAGGAATCATTATTTTGCGCGTAATAAGGAGGCATTTCCTTGCGTGCGGTCGTGGATCCAGCTGTCGGCCTCTCCACGTACAGTCCAGTTCAGATGCATGTCGGTCGTTGGCCACGTTGACCAGGCCGCGCCGAGAGCACCAGGGCGGTGGACGACAGCGAGGCCTAGGAAGGGAACAACACGGAGGCAGGGAAGACTCAGCAGTTGTTTCCCATGCGGAGGGGAGTACGACTGGACGAGGGTTTACTGGTTCGTTTGCCGTCGCCGGAGAATAACAGCAGGTGTGGGTGAGTAGAGGGATGGCTAGGCCAACGATGGGAGTACGATGGGGCAGTGAGGCCTGCGCGGCAGCACAGCCGGCCGTGGGGAGGAGGGAGCAGGCAGTCCCCCCGGTGTTTGTTTGAGCGGCTGGAGCAGGAAGAGCTGAGATTGAAGAAGCATGACGGTCGTTGGATGGCCATCCAACAGTCACTGCTTGTGCGTCAACCTTTTTTTAGGAAAGCCTCAAATCTGTGGAAAACAGCATACAACCCATCTGCCATTATTTCTAATAATTTACAGCCAATTTGCTAATTCTTAAGGTTTTGTTTGGAGCCCATATTCTTTTTGTTAGCATTGCAGCCCATATTGTGGCCACGGTTAAAAAAATATATGAAATTTTGCATATTTCGGTGCGGTCCGAACTGTTTTTAATCCCGAAATTTCGACTCACATTCAAACTGATTTTAAAACTAAATGTATATCAATATAAAATCCAACAAATTCTCCATGCATAAAAATTAATGTAATTTAAAATCTCGAAATGAAAAAAAGATATTTGAAACTAATTGCCGTTTTCATGTATTTTAAAAATGTACAGCCCATTTCTCATTACTGATGGGCCATTTTCTCGGCCAGCCGAATGAAAGCTCTCCTCGTCTTGAAAGATTTGCAGCCCAATAGGCCTGACAAAGCGACTTACTTGGCAAATCACAAAAAAAATGGCTATGGCCATGGACCCAGCTGTCAGCCTCTCCATGTACAACACTCTTCCGATGGAAGTCGTTCCTTGATCACGTTGACCACGCCGCGCGGAGATCACCATGGTGGTGGACGACGGTGAGGCCTAGGAAGGGGACAACGCGGAGCCGGGGAAGACGCGGCAGTGGAAGCTCGCGCGGAGAGGAGTACGAGGGTTCACTGGTTCGGCTGCGGTGTGAGGCTGCTGTCGCAGCAGGGCCTGGCCAGCGGTGGGAATAGTAGGGGCAGTGAGTCCTCCACGGCAGCACAGCCGGCCACGGGAGGCAGGAGCATGAGGCACGACTGGCGCTGGTTTGGGTGGCTGGAGCAAGAAAACCAGAGGTTGAAGAAGCACTACGGCCATTGGATGGACATCGTACGGTCACTAGAGCTAGAATCGTTCATATTGACTAAGTTGACAAAGCCCTTCGTCCCCGTCAACTTAGTAGGCCCACAAGTCAGCCTCCCACCAAGGTGGGTCCCAGCTAGCAGGGGAAGTATTCATTTTTTTGTGCGTAATAAGGAGGCACTTCCGGTGGGTCCGAGCTGACAGCGAGGGGGGGCGTTTTTTTCGCGAAATACGGTGGCCTGTCAGGTGGGTCCCAGCAGTCAGGGGGCAAACGTTTTTTTCGCAAAATACGGTGGCCCGTCCAGTGGGTCCCTGCTGTCAGTTGGAGGAATCATTATTTTCCGCGTAATAAGGAGGAACTTACTTGCTGCAGCCATGGACCCAGCTGAGACTCTCCACGTACAGTATACTTCCGATGGAAGTTGTTCCTTGACCACGTTGACCTCGCCGCATTCCGTTGCATGCGTGCGTCCATGGGCATGGTGCGTCCCCACTGTCAGCCTCTCACGTACAGTCATCTTCCGATGACTCTTGGTTGTTGACCACGTTGACCACACCATGCCGAGCGCACCCAGACTAGAACGACCCGGAGATGGGGAAGACAGGGCAGTGGAGTCGCAGATGGAGAGGAGTGGGAAAGTTCACTGGTTCGTGTGCGGGGCAGCATAGCCGTGGTGCCGCCCACGGGAGACGGGAGCAAGAACAGAGGTTGAAGAAGGAGCATGGCTGTTGGATTAACATCCAACGGTCCAGGTGCTAGAATCATTTGTTGATTAAGTTGACAAAGCCGTGCGTACACGTCCTCTTAGCAGGCCCACAAGTCAATCACCAAATCTGACGGGTCCCAGCTGTCAACGGGATGAATAATGTTTTTTGCAAAACAAGGAGGCACTTCCTTCCGTGCGAAGATACAGCCGGTGGGTCCCAGCTGTCAGGTGGAGGAAACATTTTTTCAGCTTAATAAGGAGGAACTTTCCTTGCATGCGACCATGGACCTCGTGGGTCCCAGCCGTCAGGCTCTCCACGTACAGTCCTCTTTCGATGACTCTTGTTTGTTGACCATGCCACACCGAACACAGCGAGGCGGTGGACGACGGCGAGGCCCCGGACGGGAACGACTCGGAGATGGGAAAACGCGGCAGTGGAGTCGTAGATTGAGAGGAGGAGAAGGGTTATAACTGGTTTTGTTGCAATTCATATCAAACTTAGGTTCACAGGACACGTTCATATTCATAGCCAACATTCACTATCAACAACTCAAAAGATTCATATATACACAAGCTCAGCATATCTATGCATCCAAATGATTGATAGATCACACGACAATATTCATCCATAATTCACAAAAAGATTCAGATATACACATGTTCGGTATGTTTATGCATCCAAATGATTGAGATCACAACCAATATGATCCATGGACGAACTTTAATTACCTAGGGTACAGACTGGTAAATGGTGTTCAATTAGAGGTACTTCTTGCTAAAATTAGTTCTTGTACGAGTAAACTTTCGATTACATAAGAGGCAGCACAGACAATCTGAACTTTGCTTGTAGGTTTATCCTCAAATAGTGGCCTCGTGCCGACGGAGGTTTGAGCAACTTGGCCACTACTTTCATCCAACTAGTTTACTGGCTCATCTTGGTCCTGTATCTCGCCAAAATTCTACATTGCAGATGAGAAAGGAGGCGGTTGAGAAAATGAACCACCCAAATTTTTTGTGCAGTTCAACTAAAATGGAGCATCCTTGGCGTGCAGACTGATTAAGTCCCAGATGAATATACGCGTCAACCAACTTGTCTGGAATCTTTAGACTCCATGCCATATAGTTCGCTACCATATGTGCCGATAACCAAAAGGCACAAGTTGGGACCAAAGACTGGACTGCGTTTTTCTGGGCTATGCACCAAGCAATATTTTTGGCGTTCACTCTCCTAATACTTGGAGTTTGACAATTGGTTGACACCGGTCGATACTCGAATGAATATAGGCACTTCTTGTCAACATCGATGCTTGTCTGAGTGAACTTTGGAGTACATAGCAGCAGCATAAGTACATGTTCATCTGATAATTTTGTGCAGTTCTACTGAAATCACCCGATGTAATGATTTGCCTGCGAGTTCAGGCTCCAAATTACTCCTTTATGAAATCGGCAAACAGTAGCACAATACCAAATTACCAATACATATGACATGCACAATAATCAGGATAAAGACCAGTACCAACCTGTGTGAGGTAGCATATCAATTACTATTTCCTTTGACTGGAAGCCGAGATAAGCCAAGCGACTGACAGCAAAGGAAGAAAGCAAGCAGAGATTAGTGACTGACAGGAAAGGACGGAAGCTGTCGAGGCAATGAAGCACCCAGAGTTTTTGTGCAGTTCCACCAAAATCGAGCATCCCTGTTGGCACATATATTGAGAGAGTGAGATTAATGTAATGGTGGGACAAGTTGATGAAACATACACTAACAAATAGAAGCACCCTCATTATCTTAATGGGTAAAGTTAGCAACATAGTAGTCTTGCTTAAAGAGAGGTATTAGTTTATTTAATCAGTGCCAATTAGCTCAACTCAACACTCAAAGCATTGCCATTTATCATAGGTTGCAAAACTTAAAAGTGCAAAGATAAAGGAGTTTCTCATGACAGTAGCACGATACAAATAGAGATGACAGCAAACTAATATGGATGAAGGCCTTAGGCCCGTACCAACCTGAGAAAAAAAGCTTATTCATGTAGTCCCATAAGAGATGATAAAGCACTCACTGGAATCACACAATAGTATATATTTTTGTGCACTTCAAATGTATGGTTGAAATCACTCTTGTTTACCAGTGCTGAGATTATATCGAAAGATTATCAAGAACTTCCAACAGAGTTAAAGCACTGGCTGGGATACAGTTCATTGTATTGTCTTGTGTAGTTGCACTAAAATGTATGATTGGCACAACATGATCCCTGTTTGCACAAGTAGGAACAAGGTGAAACCTTCATTACCTTAGTGAGAAAGGATAGGAAGACATTAGCATATTACTCAAACAGTAGCATCAAATTCATGATGGACAATACGCAAAACATTGCCTCATTGAACCAATGGCAATAAATTGACATGCAAAACAATAGCACTATTATGTCATGACACTAATAGTATTCCCTCCCTGCTCCACCACATCATTCACCTCCATAGACAAACATTCACACGTACATGATTCAGCATAGGGTCCTACTAAAGATTTGTTTAACTCCAACAGGAAAATTAGGCAGTAATAAATTAGTGGTACTTAAGTGCTCCTAATTAATTGAGTGAGACAGCAGAAGTGGAAGGGCTCCCTGGAGGATCGTCTCACATGTAAGGTAGTCGTTGCTGGAGCCCTTGAATAGCCTCGACTGAGGCCTCTGGCTTCAGCAAGATTGCCTTGGCACTGTTTATTCTTCTTCCTCCTCCTCTTCATGCTATGTTTCTCTTTCTCCTCACCAGTTGGTGAAACCAAGTACATGATTGGCCTTCTAATTCAGAATTGGTTTTGTCAGTGAGGGAGTACAAGTGTACTAGTAAAAACAACATTATTTTCTCATGGCAGTCGGAAAATAGAGATGAACACATGCATTAAATATCATTCTTACCTAAAGGAAGGTTATGGCGCCAATATGGATGATGAGGATTGGAACACAGATCTCCCTTTGTGCAGTTCCACCAAAATGAACCAACTGTTCCATCTAACATTCCAGTTAAACAGCACAAAAGTCACTTCTTTTAAGAAGGGTTTTATGCAGTGCACCAAAAGGTCACAACAACAACCAGGTGAATTGGATATCCCTGTTTGCACAAAAAGGCACATAGGAAACAGTCAGACTCTCAAACAATTACAGGCAAAAACATTTGGCTAAACTTGTCAGAGTCTCAAACAATTACAGGCAAAAACAGTGGCATGGATTCATTTTTACCAGGGACATTATATTAAGAACAGCTAAGGCTGCGTTCGGTTCACATGCTTGGTGCAGGATTTTCGTAGGAACACAATTCCTACCGTATTCTTTCCCTTCCAACCGTTCAGAACACGGGAAAGGTGAATAGTGTTTCATAGGAAAGTTGGTCTGGTAGTACTGATTCCATCGGATTAGAAACATCCACGCGTTGCTCATTTTTTGGGCGGAAGCCCGAGGCAGGCGCTCGCTGCCATGCGTTAGACAGGTTGCTGTGCCGTGTTTGCCGGAATAAAAAAATCAACGTATGTGTGGTACGTGAGGTGAGGACAAGAGTAGTCACGGTGCAGCTGAATAAAAAATTGCATCTCATACTGCCAAGCATGCTACTCTAAAAAAACAAATCTGTACATTTCGTAGTCCATCCGAACACATTCTCTTGAGAGTTTCCTCCGGTTCGCTGTTCCATAGTTTTATACCTACATTCCTTTCCTATTCCTCTATTTTCATCAAGACCTATGTTTTCTGCCCCTTTATTCCGACCGGAGCCTAAATATTTGGTATAAGGGCATGGGACAGTGGGTGCACCAGTAGTACAACACCATGTATGTAAACAGGGGCATAAAGTGGTGATTCATAGTTTGTTGCCCCGAGAAACAAACATCCAAGAAACATATCTGGGTTGGTCCCATTTTTGTTCACTCTAGCCACCTACTCCTATGTGTGGATAGCAAATCTAGTCCTGGTCATACCACTGTGTACAGCGTTACCCCTATATTTCCCTTTTCGACAAAGAGACCGGTTGGATGACCAGTCTGTACTACTTTCATCCCCTTTCCTTCCTGTTTGTACCAAGTCCGATGTACATACTAAATTCCCCCACCCCCACTTTATTTCAATGACAAGTATTTTCGGACAGAGGGAGTACAAGATTCGACTCCATGAAGTAGCTTTACCTCTAACAATAGAAAAAAATAGGTGACGTTAGACCATCCGCTCGAGAGGGGCTGAGAGGTAGAAAATGATGCACATGCAGCAACGTAGCGAGCTGGGGAAGTAGAGCTAAGGCGGTTTCAAACGAAGATATACCTGAAGGTCGTCAGGATGTGGATAGGTGGGCAGCGGGAGGCCAGATCCGCCCACAGGCGACGAAGGGATCGGAGGACCTCCCGCGCCGGCGCTCGGCCAGAGATAACGGTGCGGCCGGCAGTGGGTCTCCTCCCTCGCTGTCGACGATGGCCTAAACACTGCCCCTCCTCCCCTTCACCGGCGGAGGGGGATACGTCCGGATCTGTAACCAGCAGTGAGGATAGAAAGCTACTGTTTTTTCAAGGGAGAAAGACAGGGTTACTACCCCTATCTTGTTTAGATCTGGAGAGGATGAGAGTGTGTGAATAGAGCAGCCCTAGCAAGCAAGCGCGGAGGCTCCGGCCTATATCTAAGTAGTGGGGTAGTTTTCCTTTTCACTCCCTCAAAACAATCGTTTAAAATTGTGTACTATACTACATGCCAGGTCACGGTTTTTTTAGTTGTTGATTGTTTTTTGAGATAGCCGCTTGTTCCAAGTGGTGTTACGGTGTGCCAGGTCGTACTTTGTATCATTCAAGTCTGGTAGTACTACAAGTCCCTCCATTAAATGAACAACCACCCCCTTGTAAAAATTGTGAACAAGCCCACGGCTAAAATTAGCGGAAACGTGGGTTGCCCCAACATGCATTATTATTTATATTTTCTACTCCCTCCGTTCCTAAATATAAGTCTTTTTTATTAGCCACACCTAAGACAAGAATTTTTTATTAGCAGTGAACCCCACATGTCATAGACACAAAAATTGTGGCAAGATTCCCTTAGGCAAGCCAAAGTGTCTCTAACAATTTGAGCAACTCAGGTTAGGCAAGTGTGGGAAAAATAATGTGGCAACATAAGACAAACATAGTCACAATCCAAACAGCCCTGTGATTTTTTGTGACATGCATGAAAATTTGGTTAGTTAAATTTATAGTCAAAATTTGGCAAGGTGCATCAAATCAACACATGCAAGTATCAAAAGGAAAGTCACGGCATGCATGCATGCATTGTACTCCCTCTGTTTCCAAATATAAGTCTATTTAGAGATTGCAACAAGTGACTACTCCCTCCGTTCCTAAATGTAAGTCTTTTTAGGGATTCCACTACAAACTACATACGGATGTATATAGACATATTTTACAGTGTAGATTCACTCATTTTATTTTGTATGTACTCTAGTTCATAGTGAAATCTCTAAAAAGACTTATATTTTGGAATGGAGGGAGTACATACGAAGCAGAATATGTCTACTCCTACATATGAAGTAGCCCATTTGAAATGTGTAAAAAGAGTTTTATCGAATGCAGTGCTTTGATGTGTCGCGTCAACTCGTACAAGCCCGAGAAATTTGATTACTAAGACGCCCTCTCCCTCGCAGACTGAGCTCTGGTGCCTTAACTGCACCTGCCTTTGGCTGCATGACAGGTGGGCCAACCACTTGTTGGGCCCACCTGTCATGGACGCAAAGGTAGGAGCAGCAAATAGAAGCTTTCGCTACACGCTATCCCTCCCGCACGAGGTGGACGGACATGCAGCAGTGGATTCGATATTGTAGAAGTAGGAGTAACATCATTGTTCGTCTTCTCGAAGAGACGAAGAGCCAAGTGCAAACCGAACGTGGCAGTTGCGAACGCTCGCATGGTGCGGTTCGTTGGAGTACTAGCCAGGCTCTTGCATGAGACAAAATTGCTATTGTTTAACAATTAAACTCCATTATCCATTGGTTGATACTCATTCTACATAGGTCCACGCGCTTAGCACCGTTTCCACCTGGGGTCACCAATGTTTATTTGCTAATTAATAGCATTCCATGCAATGAACTAGCCATTGCAAGTCATTAAAAGCATGCACACCTCTCATATCTTATTGGTTGATACGTATGTCAAGAAATAAGAAACAAGGTAGAAGTTAATGCACCGCGCCAAGTGTTTTGGGACTATTTGGTTTTTGTAAGATGACTTACACATCTAGACGGAGGGAGTAGTATAGACCTGTAAACCGGAAAGGAGTATTTGCCTTTCTAGAGATTTCAACAAGTGACTAGACTTCGGCTAAAAAAACAAGTGACTAGACTACACCATGTGCAGTACCCCCTCCCCTCCGGTTTATAGGGCTCAAATCTCAAATCTCATGAACCAAGGCATTTTGCGATTGGAGGAATGTATCTCGTACTTTACAAAACTACCCTGATTAAACTCATGCATTAGTTACGTAGTTCTCTCGTTTTCCTCTCCGCCTTGGTTGCGGGGCACAATATTGAGGCTAGCCATAGTGGGAGTAACTTAGGTAGTAACTTAACACACCCCAAGACAATTTTGCTTCTGTGGCAAGTATTTAATGAGGAAAGAGGTGCTTGTGGTAACATAATATGTTACTGTAACATAGCGCTTTCCGAGGCAAAATGAGTCTATGAGATAATAAATGAAGCAATCTATGATACTACTACTATGTTACTTTGCACTATGAAGGTAGTAACTTACACTAGTGTCATATGCATGACACTAGTCTAAGTTACTCCCCACTATGACCAACTTGAGAGAGTGCTTTGATACGTTTTAGTCTCATGCCTAAAAGTAGTGGGACTAAAACTTGTTAGCCTCATCCATGCTTGGATCCAAATACTAAAGAGACTAAAATCAAGTTAATGACATTTCAAAGCATCCGGGCCCGCGTGCCATCCACCAAATCACAGCGAGGTGCTACAGTCGAGACTCACCTGTCACCCCGGTGTGGCCGTCATGACCCGTCATATCACAAAACCCACACCTTTACCAGAAGTGGTAAGGTGGCCTCCAAGTTGGACTGGACGAAGCAACCATCATTTCATTGGAACGCTCGTTCAAGCCCTTTCTTCCCTTTCTTGAAGAAAACCTCACTCCAGGCTACTCACTTCTGCCATTTTTCTTCTCTACCAACGAAGGAAAGGTGGGCGAATCAGTTATGCTGCTATATTTTCATTCCAATAATCTTCTTTTTGCGAAGCACCGACCTATTCTCACATCCTATTCTTTTCCCATTTTCATTGCGATTGTGGTTTCCTTTTGATTGCTTTTTGTTTGTCAGTTCATTGATGGATCCTGTAGCACTAGGCAAAGAGTTGCTGGCGGACAACCTACTGAAGTCAGCGATCTCCAGGAAGCGAGCACCGACCAACGAGTTGACCATGTTGGCGGGCCAACCCATGGAGACGAAGAACTCCAAGAAACAAGCACTGGCCAAAGAGTTGAGGACGTTGGCGGACGAACTCCTCAAAGAAAGTTGGAAGAACAGCAAGGGACCCACCGTGCCTACCCCAGGAGCTCTGATTGCCACCTATGTGAGGCTCAAGACCGAGTTTGAGGAGATAGTCGCCGTTGAGAAGCAGTATTCCCCTGGCAAGGTGATGGCCCCCATCGAGGACGAGGAGATGGCCCCCGGAGGGATGAGATCCCCCAGTGAGCTGCACAAGGTAAGAAATAATGGCTTATTACCATAGTTGTGGTTTTTGATTATTTGCAATGTGCTTGCTTTTTGATTATTTGCAATGTGCTTGCTAATATGTTAGTGTTGTGCAGGTGCTGCTGGTTGCCCTTGATGATTCCGATGTCGTGGCCCATCCTGTTGGCATCGCCCCGAAGATCGATTCCGATACCGCTGTCCATCCTGTGGACATCGCCCCAGAGATCGATTTCGATGTTGCGGTCAGTCCTGTGGACATTGCCCCAGAAGTCGATTCCCATGCCGCTGTCCGTGCTGTGGTCACTGCCCGAGAGATCGATGACAAGAAATAGTTGGTCGCGCTAATCCTTCAGGGTAGTTTGCATTGCCCTGTGTTTAATTACCAGAACGATGCATGTTATCAAACCATCTTAGGGCTAGTGCACTGTCTTGTGTGGGCGGATCTTGCTACTTTTGTTTGATAGTGAATCATGCGATGAATCATGCGAACCCTCTCCGAGTTATGGAAACAGATGTATCCTCACCAGCTTTTGATGTAATATATGGCTTGCTTAGATGTAAGTTTGAACTGTTTATCATATCAGCAGGGCTTGTTTGATGATTCTTTGTGTTAGTAGGCTAGCTACTGTGCGAGCTACAGTACTTGCAAAACACTCACCAAAGAGAAACGTTGGGGCTGATGAGCTCGTGGTACGCTTATACTTATCCCTCATCGATCGACCAATAGCCCTAGCTCCTAAGATTGTAGGCTTAGCGATCGATCAGACAATAATCGACATACATTCAGGCCTCATTTGGTTCATAGGGTAGGAAAATTGTAGCAAAAGTACAGAGAACGTGCAACACAAAATCATAGCAGTGCAGAGACGTACTCCCTCCGTTCCAAAATAGATGACCTAGGTGGGCTAGTTTGGCCTAGTGGGTTTCAGTGATATGACGTGGTACAGTGCCGTCCAGTCTTCGCGTGTGGTAGCAGTATTGCGGGTATAGTAAGTTTTCTTGAAGAAGCGGAATTCAATGAAGTCATGATGGTTCCTTCGTCCGAACAACTTACGGTGGGAAAGGTTGGGCCTGCGATACGACCGGGGTAGACCAGGATAATTTTGTGCATGGCAGGTGGACCAAGATGGTCGACGTCCCACATGTCGGCGAATGAAAGTATTTGGCAGGGAACAATTATGTGGGCAGCAACGATCGCCGGCGCCCGACCACCAAGTCCGGCCATGAACCCGAGAAAGCCGGCAATTGCCTTTGCCTCCTCCTCATCCGCCTCGATAACCTCCTCCTCCGGCCGGAGCACAAGGTTATGAAGATTTCCGCCTCCACGTCGCCGTCAAGCGGATAAACGGCCGCCGATATTTACCCCACCAAGCTTGGCGTCGACTGAGTGGAGTAGCGGTGGCCTTCCTGGGACCAGAGCGACGGCAACCTACCGTGTACTACTCTTCCTCACTGCCGGCTGCGCCCGCGCATGCGTGCCGGCTTCATGGTCATGGCGGCGGACGGCGGCCCGAGGGGTGCCGGTGATCTCCTTCGTTTGCTCCTGCGACAGTACGTCGAAGAGAGCTTTGGAGCGCGCCCGGAGCGGAGCCGCCGATGTCCCTCGTCTGCTCCTGCGACAGTACGTCCAAGAGAGCTCCGGAGCGCCACGAGGCCATGGTTGAAGTGGTGCCGGCAGAAGGAAGGGACCGGAGGAGAATAAGTGTGGTTCTTTGGCTATGGCTGGGAGCTGGGGCTCAAGTTAATATAGCGGGCGAATGGCAATGAGCCGCGGCAGACGGATAGACAACTGGCGCTGGAGTAGGTTCGTCGGGCGTGAATGCAGATGTTGCTTGAGTGACTTAACTGCATATGCGTTTGGGTGACTGACATGTGGGCCCAACGGGCGTCTGGCCCGCATGTCAGTGACACACCAATTTCACCTGCAGTTAAGTCCAGTGAATGCGGCATTGACATTCTGGAGAGACGGTGACCGTTTCAGGCGCATGCGGACTGTTTGACTGGTCAACCATACAAATATGGAGCTATACGCTGAGCCAACGACCGTATAATCACCATATCTCGTATACAATGATCAAAGTGAGCTATCAAGACAAGTTCGATGACCGCCAATGCATTTTACTCGGTAATAAATGACCAGGATTGAAGGGGAATCCTAATTTGCTTCGTCTTCTGTCCTTGAGCTCTTGACAAACCAATGCACTATACGGTTGTCCGGCCACTCCACCCTAGAGCTCTCACCAAGCGTTGTTCATGCCACCGCGCCGCACACTAACCGGTAAGGCAGCGATGGCATCCCGCCACGCCGAGTTCCTCGCCACCCACGAACGCACACAAAATGGTAGGAAAGTGATGGCATCCCGCCGTGCTGAGTTCATCGCCGCTCACGACCTCACAACTATGTGGGAGGAATTTGAAGATGCCAAGGCCGAATGGGCGGTAGAGCAAGAGGCGGCCAAAGCCGCACAGAGGGAGCGGAAAATTCAGAAAGCACTCAAGAAAAGAGAGGCCCGCCGCTGCAAGAAAGAAAAGGACGCACGCACTGCTGCGGAGAGGTCGGCGGAGATCCAAGCACGGTGGGGTGTCACCGACAAAACCGGGAAGGAGTACGATGGCATCTGGCCAGCATGTGAGAAGTAGTAGTACTAGTAGTTAGTGTGTGTGTCTGTGTCTGAGTACGAGCATGTACCAGTACTACTAGTTACTACTGTAGTTTTTAGAGCAAATTACTAGTACATTAGCCTAGACTAAGTGGAAAAATTCCTATCCTATGCATCAAATGGCATCTCTTTCTCTATAGGAATTGAGATGCATGTCATCTCACTTCCTATGATTTTCATATTCCTATCCTATGAACGAAAGGAGGCCTCTGTTGGAGTAAATACTGTAGCTAGCAGTACTGTTGGTACAGTCATTTTCTTCAAGAAGCGGAATTCAACGAAGTCATGATGGTTCCTTCGTCCGAGCAACTTCAAAGTGGGAAGTGGGCCTGTGATTTGATGGCTCATTAGTCATTGTTACTACGGCGCGACGACCTGGGTGACTCTCCCTTGGAGTTCTGCGTGCATGGCAAGTGGACCAGGATGGTCGACGTCCCACATGTTGGCGAACGGAAGTATTCTTTCCGATATCGAGGAGCAAGGAAACCGCGTGGTATAGTATCACTGCTGATTGGTTCACAAAAAAATAGTATCACTGCCGATTTATAATTATTTTTTATTTCTGATGAATGCTAGCGTTTCAACTCTTACGATGAAGGGTGCCAAACACGACACGTGCTGGATGTCCCACACGTCAGCGAAAGGAGCGGGACATGAACAGCGTGGTAGAGCCAAGCATAAAAAATAGCATGGTAGAGCGTCTCCACTTCTTCCACTTCTGGGTCGAAGACCACACGTAGTAGTACTTAGCTCTATGAACGATACAAAGTGCGACCTGGAGAGAAAGACACATCTAGTTGGAAGGTCTCGGGGCATACACGTAAACAAATATAAAAGTTAATATGTGCCTCCAACTAATATAGTAGTAGTAGAGTACTTAGACACGTACTCCATAACATCACAATGCATTGCACGTACAACATTTAGTGGTAGTACGTAGTAAGAGACAAATGCCGCCCAAGAGTTCCCTTCTCGACCTACTTTTGGGTGTTTCGTAGAGTGTATGGAGGGTGCATGAGTCCACACTAGTTTAGCACAAATACACTAGAAGCATGCATGAAGAGAGCATGCATGAAGAGGGGTGTTGAGTTGAGCATGCATGAAGAGGGAACAACTATGCTGAGATGAGAACGCAACCAAACACACCCTATATGCCATGCATGTTCATACCATTTGTGCCTTTCTACTTCACTTACTACGCTACATTACTCAGGTTCGTACGTCCACTCCTGGGTACATGTCCGTCTCATAGTTCCAGTGACACGTGTTCTTCATATAGATGGAATGATCATTGCATAACACGTGCGCCTTGATGCTAGATGTCTCGCGTGTTGGCAAAAGGATGAACAAAGCTCACATAAAAAAATAGAGTGGAAGAACATAGATTCCAGACGACCGAGAAGGAGCAAGGAACCTCGTGGTGGAGCATCTGCACTCATAATATTTAATATTATTCAGCGATATAAAATTAACCAATCATATCCACAGTGGACTGGAAGAGTACGAAACACGGCAGCCCAGTGTAGTTACATCATACTAGTACATGGCTAACCCACGCTATCACCATATTTCTTGGCTTCCGTGCGACACCTATCTCTAGTAATCCAGCAACATGTATCGCTTCTCCCTCCTCGTCTCTATCAAAGTGCGGCTGGCTGGCGTTTCTGCCGTCTATTGAGGTCGGTTAACTATCACATGTTAGCGACATGCCAAGAGCATTCTAAAAAAATTCCTTTCACGTTCCGTTTTCAAAAAGAAAAAAAATCCTTTCACGTACGAATTTGCCTATATGCTTTGAGCAACTTGCATGTCCTATACTGCTCCTGTTTGATACTCTAACTTAGCTAGAGGTTAGACTAACTCATGACTAACCCTGAACTAACTGTAGACAAAGAGGTGTTTGGGTGACAGGGTTAGATTGACAATAAATGCACTTCATGGAGAGAGAAAAGTGATTTTTCAGTGGTCCCAATGAGAACTATCTCCAGTTAGCACCTCTTGGGTGGGATAGTTTTTTTGGTGGGTTCGGTGCAACTTGCTCCAATTTAAACCCTCATGCTTGGATACTTTAGGGCTATTTGATCCCCAACTAGCTCAAACTAACTCTAACCCATGGATCCAAACAGGGCCTATGGCCAGTCTCTGTGCGGAGCAGTCGCGTGCACCGGGAAGCGGCGCTCTCTCGGCCGTCGCGCCACTTCAAAGCCGGCGCTAGTGGGAGGTCGCCTTCGCTCTAGCTGGGCATTAATGCGGCACTGAGGCTCCAGGGGACGCTGACCGTTTCATGCGGGAAGCGCGCGCTGGCAAGGGAGTATAGTTTTGAACCGTTTCAGGTGTAGTAGTAATGGTAGTTTGCAAAACTACTCAATTCTTGCACTCAGTTTCCTAAGAAATTGTGGTAAAAAACGTTACTCCACAGCCCGCTTCCCTTCTCCTTCCTGCTCGTGATTTATGTGGCCATGTTAACGTGGTTGTGTCAAAAAAATGTCACTTCCTGCTCGTGATTTGCGTTATATAATTACAAGCAAGATTCTCGTGCATTGCACGGAACATCAATATGCATTTTTTTTACAGAACACATGTTGTGATTGACCCATGCAGGAGTAATCCCATGTGTAAAAACTAATGATATCTCGAGAATTTTATCGAAAAACCGGTATCTCGAGAATGTCATCGAAAAAATGAAAGATGAGAGATAAGGCGAGGAGGAGTGGAGCGTGGTGGTGACTGGTGGTCGGAATGGGAGGAGGCATGGGGATGGACGACGCCGGCAGGCGGCAGCGGCCACCATGCATGCTAGATTGTTCTAGAGACTTAGTCCTTTTTTAATTGCTGAGTAATGAGGTTGCGGGATATAATGATGTGGAGAGAGGTGTGGGTATCTTTTGTAAAATTATCATAGTTTGCTTCCTATCCGTCAGATATAGATCATACGGTCTGTATTACAAGATGGCAGGCACACCATCATCGCCAACTCGTTTTTTATAAGGGTATATACAGATGATAAGTTTGCTGACTACTAAAGTAAAGTGGAATCTGTCCATGTTATGCAAGTAAATAAAGGTGATTGTTTATCATACGGGTAAGGTTGGATGAAGGGTGGTAGGAACAAATGCTCCGCCTAGAGCATGTGTGTGTGAGATGGAGTCTTAGTGTGTGTGTGTGTGTGTGAGAGAGAGAGAGAGAGAGAGAGAAAGAGAGAGAGAGGAGAGAGAGAGAGATGGAGTCTTAGTTTGTGTGTGTGTGTGATTGAGAGAGAGATGGAGTCTAAGTGTGTGCGTGGGGGGGTGCATGTGTGTGT
>NC_041389.1:128841852-128844238 GCF_002162155.2 Triticum dicoccoides
GTGTGTTTTGCCCATCCAGGCGGAAGTTATGTGCACAAAAGAGGAGAACGATTCGATGTGGCGTTAGGATTGAGGGTAATTAACTACGTATGGAGACATAGAGACCTTGAACGTGCATGTGTGAGAGGTATACATGTATACGTGGGATGTGTGTGTGTGTGCGCGCGCATGCATGATCGAGATAAAAGAAAGAAGACATAAGTCCTAAGATCAATGACATGGGAGAGACGGATCGGTATGACAATATGCATGCATGTGAGAATGCAGGGAAGAAGGCCCGACAATTGAGCATGTGTTTTTGTCTTTAAGAGATAGTGGCGTGGGCTGGAGCATGCATCTATGGCGAGCAGAGGGGGTGAGGCGCAACGATTGTGCAAAAGAGATCAACTTATAAATGCATATGTATGGATAGACATATATAGTGTGGGTGATAGGAAGCAAGACTCCGTGCGAGAAAGAAATGTTGACGGAGAAACTACAGATAGATACAGAGATGGAGATGCTAGCTAGAGAGACATCCGTTAGTTTGGGTGTTGGAGATGACCGTCGGGTGGTTCAAAGGGTGAAGTTATATTTGTGTGAGAGAGGGCACTTGACTGCATGCATGTAGAGACAAACATATGTAGTGTGCGTGATAGGAATCATGAGTGAGGGCGAGAAAGAAGGTTGATGGAGAAATAGATAAATAGAAAGATAAAGATGCTAGCTAGTGTGCGCTAGAGATAGGAGTCGAGTGGATCAGAAGGCTGGGTTATGTGTGTGGGTGTGAGAGAGATAGAGAGAGGGTGCATGTGAGTCACATACAAACAAATATCAGAGAGAAATGAGATCTAGAGAGATGGAGTTTTGTGTCTGCGAGAGACAAAGATATTTCACAACGAGAGTGATAGCTAGAGAGACATATGAGGGAACGCAAGATATCTCTAGGGAGAGAGGGTGTGTTTGAGCGACATACAAGAGAACAATGGAGAAATATGAGACCCTGGGAGACAAAGTTTGTGTTTGTGTGTGAGAAAGAGATATTGCAGAGGAAGAGTCGTAGGTTCTCATATCTAAGGAGTGAAAGACATCTCTGTATGAGGGGTGTGCGAGTGGCACACATGGGAATAGTTGAGAGAAATGAGACCCCGGGAGACAAAGTTTTGTGTTTGTGTGAGAGAAAGAGATTCCACATGGAGAATCATAGCTAGAGACACATAACAGGGAGCGAGATATACTTAGAGAGAGATAGAGTGATGAAGGTCGATGGAGAGAGTACCGTCAGTGTGTTACGAAGATAAAAGATCATTGTCGACATATAGGTAGCACGAGAGATGCCTGAGAGACGATGAACGCGTATAGGTCCAGAGAGATAGTCCTATATAAGCATGAGTGATAGCTATATGAGACGAATATCTGGATTAAAGGGGATTCAAATATTTAAACTAGAGATCACGACATCGATAATATCATAATGCAAATTGGTGTATCAAACATGCATATTCATTTGAATTTGGGCACACGTGTAATGTTATATAGTTTATCAATATTGGTGATCCATAGATTCTTCAATTACAAACAATGCATGGTTTATATGCAATTAGTGTCTAAACGGGATTACACTATATGTTGCGTGTGTGAAACACATTATACATGTTTGAGAAGTTAAAAAAACCCGCATGAAACACACATTAATTGGAGATAGTTAGCGAGGAATGCATACATTGGATTTCAACATAAAGTGGTTTCAAATATTTGAAAATCCAAATTGATGGATACAACCTTATGAATCTGAGATCATGCCATTTGTAAACCATATTTATGTATAAATGGTGTTGTGCTTTTGAAAGTATATATGTAAAAAATGATGTATATAGAATGTAATTCCAATTGAAAATGGATCCCACCCGAAAAAAAAGTAGAATTCAAACGGGATTCGAGTTGAGTTGGCACGGTAAACATGCACTGTGCAAAATTTGAACGAAGCGGGGAAAGTCGCAGTAACCGCCCGAAACCAAAATCTGCGAGATGGAAATCACTACTGCCTATCCCTGCCGTGCAAAGCCTATCTGCTGGATTTCAATAGGTTTCGATAGGGCTAGGTTTGTAATTTCACCCAAACGTGACGTAACCGCCTCTCACCCGGATTCATACACGGTGGGAGCCAAAACACAGTGTGCCCTCGGCCGAAATCGACTCCTTCCCTGATTCATATTCATACACGGTGGGCGCCAAAAACAAACTCTCGTCGACAAATGTTCGGTGTATGCGAGATTACCGTCCTATCCCCAACCGACTAATGTTGTTGTGATGTAGTAGAAATTTGAAACGGGGGCTAAGTTTGTAAATTTCCTCGCATTTGAGACAAGCGCGCCCTGACTACATGGTTCCCCCCCCCCCCGTTCCT
>NC_041389.1:128844489-128850740 GCF_002162155.2 Triticum dicoccoides
TTTTCCCCATTCGTACTCCGTGGGCGCCAAAACACCCTCTCCACCCCACCCTCATCCATCCGCCGTCGTCCGCCACCCCATCCACCGCCATCTTCCTCCACCATGCCGGAGATGATACCCCGACGCCACCGTCCATTACAAGAGATCGACCTCTCTCATCCACGCCTTCAGACCGGGATCCTTGCATCCCGTCCTCTCGCTTCATCCCCGCCGTCGTCCACCTTGCCGGCGCCGCTCCTACGACCGTCTCGTCCACCGTGCCCTGCCGCCACCGTCTACCCTCCTAGATCTGCCACACCGTCAACAGCCATCGCTACCGCAACACCGTCAAATTCTCACCAGATGCGTACAAGGCGCCGCACTAGAGGCGGTACTCTTTCGTATCTGCTCAACTTATTTATCACAGCAAGAAAATAGATCGCCACTGCTTTACTCTGATTTCTTGTCTTGGTTGCGAAGTTGCCTTTGTCCGGTTTGCACCTTCAGATCCGCCATGGCACGCTCAACACTATACTCCCAATGCTTATGGTTTTCCCCTTTTATATTCCACACTAGTTGAATCACAGTAGACTAAATTTCAAAATTGGGTCAGTCGATTTTTCAGAGCTCGCCGTAGTTCGCCGGTGCGATCCAAGGGGCTCGGGTGGTTGTGGGGCCTCGCCGAACGAAGAAAACTCGACGCGGGTGGGGGTGGGGGTGGCGGAGGAACACAGGCGATGGGGGCCGGTGGTCCGGCCGGCGGCCCGTGCGGTGTTCTGTATGGGAAGAATCACACACAAGGAAGAAGAAGGGTTAGGAGACGTAGGATCTTCATCCAACCGCCTGAAATGGTCGAGAGACAGCTGGGAGTTGCATTCTTAATGCGCTCTGGTTCATCATGTGTGGGCACTGTGCAACCAACATTTTATTATCCAAAATCTGCTTGCTCTTCTTTACCATGTTCGATAGTGCTGGCCTGACGCGATCGATAGGCTTTCAATTACTAGCGGCAATACAACACCGTATTTTCAAGCCAGTTCCACTTTCCCGATTTATATATCGTGGTTATGGTGTACCCCTGTTATGTACACTATGATCTGCCTAGTTGTTGTGTGCTCTTGTTATCATGGTTTGGCAATAAACTATATATACAGTATATTATGAACCTATCATCTGCCAGCTACCCTTACTTCTGGAGCCTATTTTTTGTGTACTTGTGCCAGATTATATAAATGCACGCACGATATTACAGCACGCATGAGCTCTCTCATCAGAATCCAGTGATAGCACATAAGTGTTTACAGGGGCGCCCCTATATTAGAATATCATCTGCATTACAAAGATAATCTCACAACTATTTATGTTTTCATGGTTCTCAGATATTATACGCAATTACAGTGAATATCAGAATCCGCGCATCAGAAGAATATTGTGGAACACTGCAATGACTTACAAAATTGGCACCAAGGCATTGAGTGCCATTTTGGAAGCAATGAAACTCGTACGCTCCCCACCTGTTGATTCTTGTTCAGCATATCATTCTAATAACTATTCTAACCTCGAGGAGTCAAAGGCAGATGGCCTGTCCTGTTCACCCATCAAGGTGCCTGTTCTAATTTGGCAAGGTTTTATTGATTGCGCGTATCTTGCATATGTTGTCTTGCATTTCTTCTACTTTGTTGCACCACCATCTGCTTAGTTTACTCATCATATAACTCGAGATGCTATGCCCATCCATTATCAATACATATTCCATCTGTCGTCATATCATGTTTTTCACTCAAATGCTATTCTTGTGCATCAGACATCAAAAAGGAAGAGGGTGATTGCCGAACCTGAAGGAGCACCAGCAAAGTCCTTGAAAACGTGGTGGTGCCGGAGAAATCAGACAGCGCCCCACTTATATTGGATGTACAACCAGTGACACAAAACATAGGACCGACTCCACCAGATATTACCCATACTTCACTGGCCACACCACTAGCCCCACCACACAGGACCTACACTCCAGCAAAAGGTATACTGATTTCATTTGCCATAGCACCAGCCATACCACAGAAAAATCCCACTCCAGCAAAAAGTACAGCAAGTCCACCGGCCGAAGACCTATCCCAACTGCAGAGACGGCCAATTCCTACAGATTGGAACCCCATTCCATTTATTCCCAGTTTAAAAGACAATGCTTTCAATGTTGTTAGGGACTACGTGCATATATTCCCATCATGGGAAGATTATAGTGAAGACAAACACAATTTTCACATCTTCCTGTCCAACTTACGTGTAAGTGCTATCATTCATGGTTATTATTTTCCTGTTTTCTGCTTATCAAACACATCAAGATTTACATTACATTGTTGTAACTAGGTGAGGGTCAATCTGGATAGTCATGACGAGCAAAGCTTGCTTGTGCTTTTCAAGGAAGCATTGCAGCAGTATCGGTGTTACCTGAGGAAATCACACTTTGATGGCAAGTCTATAAACGAATTTCCAGTGAAGTCTCATGTGCTAAATTTAGAAGACATTGAATGGAAAAACCTTGTTATGCACTAGTCTCATTCCCAGGATGAGGTACTATCTATGAAATAACATGACAATTTGAACTTCTACTTTTCTGCATGTGCCTTATGGATCTTTTTTGCAGGAAATCAGCTCAAAGAAGAATTCCGGTTTGAAAAGAACGACAGGATATCGCAAATATGCTGCCCGCTGCTTTGCTCTTGTTAGTACCTGTTGTCCTGTATCACTGTACTTGCATACATACCAGGTTCATTATGTGACAGCAGTATGCATGATAGCTTGCTTATCAATTGTTCGCTCCAAATTATCTGATCTGTATGAATGGTTACATTAGTGTAGAATATATCCAATGCCAATGAATTTTTTTAGCTCTGCATTGTTCTTGTAAGTACATGTTGTCCTTTATTAGTGTACTTATATTGACAGGTAGTTGTTCGTGTACCATCACTCTGCAGCTTATTTTCTTTTGCCCTCCATTTTCTACACATCAGATCTATATTTACTCTTACCATAAGGTTGGTACTGAAAAAGTTTAGCTGTGCATTGCTCTTGGCTGTGCCTTTTGCCTGTATCGCTGCACATACATTTATAGCTACTTGGTTATGTAGCATCACTCTTCATCTTATCTTAAATATTCTCCATTTTTTCGTATATTATCACATCTATATTTACTCTTAACAAAATGTAGAATAAAGGCAATGCTTACGAAGAACATTCTGTGCTAAACTTCTTGAATTGCCCCCCCCCATCAGCATGGACAAGGGCTTTATAGAGCCTGTCTTCACCAGTAATGTAAGTTTGTCCTTCTCAAGCCTTCAAACTTTGTTGTGTATATTTGGTTAGGCATGACTGCAATAGCTATTTATTTTTGGTGTTTGCATCAAATTGCATGTTTAAATTTTATTATGTAGTTCATAAACAAAAGTTTGTCCTTCTCAATTTAAGTTTTCAGTTGTACAACCAAGTTCCTTCTTCATACCATGTAAATTAAACTATACAGAGCAAGTGATCTTCTTTTGCACTGCATGTATGCTTCTGTTCTTCATCCGTAATCCAATGGTGTGGTGAACCTACCCACTACAGCACAATGCCATATTCTGCAATGTCTTAACTATGAACAATGTCATATCATTCTACTATTATTTAAACCGCCTCTTTATTTGCCAATCTGAAATGGGATAAATTGACAACACAGTAACCATTGATACTTATGAGTTCTTGATCTGTAATCCAGTGGTGTCGTGAAGCTGCCAACTCCTTCACAATGTCAATTCCTGCCATGTCTTGACCTGAACAATACCATATTGTGTTAATGCAATTTTAAACTGTGTCACTGGATTCGTCAGTAAGAAATGTGATGAATTGTCAGCATTGATACTTTTATGTGCAAAACCTATCATCTGTCTGCTTGTTTATCTTTCAGAGTGAGGAAGATATAAGTGTTGAACAAGCGCAGTCTCATCATCTTGCTCAGCTGCTTGCGCTGCAGCTCCCCAGCAGGGCTAACCTTTCTTGAACTCTCTTGAAGTGCTGTCGGTTTTGTATATTATTTTGTCGGCGTGTTTATTTGCACTGGTGGCGATCTTTGATGCCCAGTGTATGTAATCTGCTGTCTTCTTGTGCTTTATTATCATAGTGGCGAACTTTGATGCCCAGTGGATGTAATATGCCGTAATTTATTTATTGTATAGTCTAGGTTTTTTCTTATTCACGATGCTGCAGTTATTTTACTGTATATATATCATGTCTTCGCAGTAAACTGGCCAAACCGTAAAATTACGGTACATAATCGGACCGTCATGCAATCACGATGTATTATCCGCATCATGGGCCCCGTCAAACTGGCCCACTAGTAGATTCGGGCCTTTAATAGGCCGAGTAACCCCCGGCCCTCTTTTTGCAAGAAAACTCAATGGGCTTTTAGGAGGCTGAGAAGTAGGCTGGGCCTGAAACGTGCTGAATAGCTCACGGGCCGGCGGCAGCCCGAAATGGACCCCGGCCCATGATTGTGCGAATCAATTCACGGGCTTTTAACAGGCCAAAGTTGTCTCGGTCTTTGTTTGGCCCAATCAGATATCGGCTGCGAGCAGGCCGGATGCAAACCGGGCCGTAGTTAGGCCCAACTATATGATGGGCTTTTAACAGGCCGAAATTAATATAGGGCCGAAATGTTAAATGGGCCCTTAACAGGCCGAAACTAATATCAGGCTGAATTACTAAAAGGGCCTTTAGCAAGTGGGCCCAAAAGCATAGCGTCCAGTCAACGGGCCGAATCTGATATGGGCCATAATTGAGCCCAAAGCCTCTTAAAGGGCCGGACCTGATTTGGGCCGTGATTTGGCCCAGAAAGTGGGAGGCTTTTAACGGGCCAGATCTTATATGGGCCACTACTAGGCCCGGAACGTGGCAGGCCATTAGTGGACCGAATCAATTATGGGTCGGCATTTGGCCCAAAACATGGCAGCCAGTTAATGGGCCGGCCTACTAGGGTCCTCAAAATCTTGTGGGCCTACAGCTGGGCCGGCCCATTAATGTCGGCGAAATTTCGTGGGCCTTCAGCTGGGCCAGCCCATTATGATCCGCAAGAATTTTGTGGGCCTTTACCTGGGCCGGCCCATTATGGCACACAAAAATCTTGTGGGCCTTTACCTGGGCCGGCCTATTATGGCCCGCAAAATCTTATGGGCCTTTAGCTGGGCCAGCCCATTATAGTCCGCAAAATCTCATGGGCCTTTAACTGGGCCGGCCCATTATGGGCCACCAAATCTTGTGGGCCTTTAGTTGGGCCGGCCCATTTAAACTTGATTGGTCGTGCCATGTGTCGACGTATCATAGGCGCCTTCTGTCCAATGAGTGGATGACATCTGTCCCAACGATGAGTCGACACGTGTTTCCTCCACCAATGATGATTTTACACGTGGAAAATCCCCATTGGTCGGGGCTGTTAACGGGTTATCGGATCCAAAACCCGACCCGATAGCTTAACGGCATTCCGTTACGGTGGATGCCACGTGTCGGTCACCCTTGACGAAAGCACTTCTGTGACGCGCGATTTATCGTCATGGAAGTGGACACTTCCGTGATGATAATTTTGGTAATGTCATCGAACACTTCTACGACAGCACAGGTATGAGTATCTTGAGTCTGTCATAAATTTGTCATGGATGTACATGCATGACAAAAAATGCGACCTACTGTGACAAACACGTATCATCACGGAAGTGTATTTTTTTTTGTAGTGATACTGGTCGTTGTAGAGGCGCGCACGTGTCATAGTAGAGGCGCGCACGTAGCATGTACACGTACGTATAACGGCCAGGGTGCAAGAAAGAAAATACGGCCACGTATGTGTACATACGAGCTGGGTCTCGAACGCCTACTCGCGCATACGTACATGGCTGGGTCGGAACGGAGAAACAGCGTCGTCGTCGTGTTCATGGGGAACCAACCGGCTCGGTCGGAACAGAATGCGTGGTTGTGTTCATCAGGAGGGCTTGGACGGAACAGGCGATGGAAATGAGGCCTGGCGTGCCGCAGAACGGAGGAAACGGACCTCCTACGTTCGAAACGGGGTCCTGTTGATCAGGAGGGGTGTGGCACACCGCAAAATGGACAAAATGGACCTCCTACGGTCGAAACGGGGGTCCTGTTGATCGGGAGGGGTGTGGCGTACAACAAAACGGAGGAAATGGACCTCCTACGGTCGAAACGGGGGTCCTGTTGATCGAGAGGGGTGTGGCGTACCGCAAAACGGA
>NC_041389.1:128850881-128859376 GCF_002162155.2 Triticum dicoccoides
GTGTGGCGTACCGCAAAACGGGACTCCATGGGATACTGTTCATCTCCACCGTCGACCTCCTCCAGCCTCCACGGGCTATCGTCGACCTCCTGCAGCCTCCACGGGCTCCTGTTCATCCAGCCTCCACCGCGCACTACTCCATCGGCTACTGTTCAACCACCCCTCCACCATTACTGTTCATCCAGCCTTCCACCATCTACTGTTCATCCAGCCCTCCACACCACGGGGTCCTGTTCAACCACCCCTCCACCGTCTACTGTTCATCCAATCGATCGGCTTCAGTTAGCAGCACTAGCGAAGGAACCGCTCCATAGGGCTCAGTTAACAGCCATCGATCGATCACTCGGGTTCAGTAACGCATAGCCTGTAGTGCAATCGCTCGGGTTCAGTTAGAGCCCAACGCCTCGCTCGGGTTCAGTTAGAGCCAACGCCTCGCACACACGCACGTACCTGTACGAGAGAAACGCGCATCGCTCTCCCACGGTAACCGGCGACTCCCCGAAATTTTCCTCCCCCTCGCTTCTACCACGGGTTTTTCCATCATGGACGGCATAAAGAATGTCATGCAGCTGCATCTCCGGCCCGCCAAGGACGAAAAGCCCATTTTATGTCATGATTTTTTGTCATAGAAGTAGGAGCCCACCATGTCAGTGTCGAAATCGATGGATCTCAGGTAGGGGGTCCCGATCTGTGCGTCAAGGCTGATGGTAACAGGAAGCAAGGGACACAGATGTTTACCCAGGTTCGAGCCCTCTCGATGGAGGTAAAACCCTACTTCCCGCTTGATTAATATTGATGATATGGGTAATACAAGAGTAGATCTACCATGAGATCGTAGAGGCTAAACCTAAGAGCTAGCCTATGATGGTATGAATGTAATTGTGATCGGCCTTCTAAGGATCAACCTCTCCGGTTTATATAGACACCGAAGAGGGCTAGGGTTTACATGGAGTCGGTTACAAGGAAGGAAATATAATATCAGGATCGCCAAGCTTGCCTTCCACGCCAAGGAAAGTCCCA
The DNA here is from genome assembly GCF_002162155.2 of Triticum dicoccoides. Taxonomy (NCBI): domain Eukaryota; kingdom Viridiplantae; phylum Streptophyta; class Magnoliopsida; order Poales; family Poaceae; genus Triticum; species Triticum dicoccoides. The sequence continues at coordinate 128,851,902 of NC_041389.1, forward strand.
TCCAGACACGGGCCGAAGTCTTGAGTCTTATATCTTCACGCTTTAATAGTCCGGACGTTGTACATGGTTTGGCTATCCGGATACCCCCTAATCCATGACTCCCTCAGTAGCCCCTGAACCAGGCTTTAATGACGATGAGTCCGGCACGCAGTATTGTCTTCGGCATTGCAAGGCGGGTTCCTCCTCCGAATACTCCAAAGTAATTATCGAACACTCAAATCGTGTCCGGATCTAAAAAATGATCTTCGCATACCACCGTAGAGAGAATGATATTTCACAAATGCAATCTGCTGACAACTTTTTCTGGTGACGTGACACGTTATTATGATCAGATCCATTATTCGAACCGTTTCCCCACAACCAGCTACAACCCATATTACGAGGCAGTTTCTGTGACACGTCTTGTCAAAGCAGAGATCGTGTCCCCTTATTATGGGATTCTCATCAATACGGGTATGGGTAATCTTACCACGCCATTAATCGTGGCGCTTGGGAAACAAGCGATTCCCAACGGGCAAGTGGGGAGGCGCACCGCTTCTGGTACCTCTATAAAGGGATAAGATTCCCCCATTTTCACCCATGCCTTCTTGCTCCTTTGCCCACTCTTGCCCCCTCGAGCCCCAGCGCCCAAGCCCAAGTATTCCCTGCACAGCTAAACATGTCCAGTGCAGGAGGCAAGTGGGTGGCTTCCACCATCAAGGAGAAGCACATCGCAAATCTTTGGGAGGACGGATACTTGGCCGCGGACATAGCGCACCGTCTACCAGACGCCGGGTAGGTCATTCCGACCCCAGGACCCCATGAGAGGGTCGTATTTGTCGCCCACTTTCTCCGTGGACTGGGATTTCCACTCCACCCCTTCGTCGGCGGGCTCATGTTCTACTACGGGCTAGATTTCCATGATCTAGCCCCGAACTTCGTCCTCAACATCTCGGCATTCATCGTCGTATGCGAGGCCTTCCTCCGCATCCGGCCTCACTTCGGCCTATGGCTGCAAACTTTCTGCGTGAAGCTGAAGGTGGTAAGCGGCCAACAGGTAGAGTACGGAGGGGCCATGGTGGGCAGAATGCCCAACGTCACATGGCTCGACGGCTCCTTTGAGGAGACCGTAAAAGGATGGCAATCGGGGTGGTTCTATATCACTGAGCCGCGTGGCGCCGACTGGGCAGCGGCCCCCGAGTTCCGATCCGGAGCCCCCATGCGGCTCACCTCCTGGGAGAAGAAGGGCATGTCCTGGGGCGATTCCACAGAGCTGGCCGGACTCCAAACATGCGTCAAAAGCATGAAGGACAAGAACATCAAGCTTGTCAACATGATCCAGGTCATGCTCGTTCGCCAGATCCTGCCCTGCCAGAGGTGGGCAGTCAATCTGTGGGAGTTCGTCCCAACCGAGCACAAGATGCTCTAGAGGCTCTACGACATGATGCACAAAGGCGCATGGAAGGTGTTGTTCAAGGTCTCCGAAGTGCCTCCTCCAACATCCGAGGACCGCAGGCTTCACGCCGCGCGGGCTCCTAGGCTGGTGATTTCTTGGACTGACCCCAGACCCAGTTCTCCCCGATATATTCATGGGAGTGCCTTAAGTAGTTGTGTATATTTGCTTCAGGACTATGTGGAGACAGCGGAACAGGTCTACTGTCCGGCTCCACTGCCAGAAGGCCTAGCGGATGCTCTCCTTACGGAGATGCTGGTCCCGGCACCGTACAAGGTGCCGGAGAAGAAGGCCGAGAAGAAGCTCCCGAGGATCCAAAAGGGTCTCGTGTGTAAGGTCGTGCCAGAAGCCTCGTCCGAAAACGACGAGGCGGACTCCTGCCACGAAGGGGAGGAGGAAGAAGAAGAAGACGCCCCATCCGGAGAGGATGAGGGGCCTGGGGGATCGGTCTGGGGGGCGGAAAAGGTCCTCGGCGCAGGGCCGTCATCCCCCTATCGTTTGATGACGACGAGTCGGATTCCTCCCACGGAAGCGGGGGGAATCAAGAAGAGATCCTACCTCCCCCCACTGGGGGGGAGAAGAAGAGAAAAGCTGCCCTAGGAGGGGAGGCTGCGGCATCCAAGAAGGGGAAGGGGCCCCTTCCGGACTACTCTGCCACGGCCGCTCTCAGCGAGGAGGGGTGGCTGCCCAGGGGGAAGCCCCTAGCGCGATCGTAAGTGTCTGCATTCTATCATGATTTCACTTCACAGTTTTTGTATTTATAATGCCGAACATATGTGCAGTCCAGCCAGGGATCACCCCGAGGTATCCTCCTCCGGGTCCCTGAGCAATTCGGAGACGAATTCGCTTCCGACGGCCACTACTCCTCAACCCGCGGACGACACGGAGGTGCTGTCCAAAAGGCTCCCAGAGCGGGGGGAGGTGACTCTGGAGACGCCCCGGGGCGGGGTCCCAGATGTTGGACATGTGGGGTTCAAGATCCCCGTGGATCGAGTCGATGAGAGCCATGGCCAGCCAAGCTCTCAGCCGAACACAATTCCGGAACCTTCGATGGTTCCGGACTCAGGCGGGCGACCCCTCGCTAGGGAGGGCGAGTCGTCTCGCGGACTTCCCTTGCGCATGAGGCACCGGACGGTCTGCTGGAAGCGCTTTGCGGCGCTTCCCTGGATGAGGGGCACCGTACTCTTATGAGTACGGTGATTCAGAAGGTTTCATCCGCCAAAAGCGGACTAACCGAAGCTTGCACCAGCCTCCTAACAGGCTTCGAGGTAAGTAATAAATATGTGCAAAATTACCACCCGATAGGTAGTAGCCCCTGATACTCTGTTTGGCCTTTGGAAAAGAAAAGCCGAGCAGAGGGTCATTATAATCCGCAGGAGTCTAATCATAAGTACTATTGTGAATAAGCAGGCTGTGCTGCTTGCTGCTGCTGCCCGTACTGCCGAGGTTGCCGATCTGAAGCGGGACCTGGAGCAGGCACAGAGAGAGCTCGACTTCACGAAGAGGCAGCTCAAAGAGAACAAGGGTAAGTAATTCCCGCTCTTATGCATTTAAGGATAGGCAAAATTGGTGGGTCTAACATCTAAGTGTCGTGACCGTGTAATAGGGACACCGCCAAAGTGGCGTCCCTAAAGAAGGCGCTGTCCGAGGCCGAAGACAGGGCGGCCTCGGAGTGTAAGGAGCACGAGAAGCAAAGTACTAGGGTTGGTGAGGTACAACAAGAGCTCCAGGACCTCGGCAAGAAATGCGAGTCCGTGGAGCATGATTTGAAGGCAAAAGAGGCCGAGCTTGCGAAGGCCCTTTTGAATTTGAAGGACGCCAAGGCTGAAGCCGAGAAAGCACACCAGGAGATCCAGGAGGCCAGGAAGATAGCAGCGGGTAAGAAGTTCTTTATGCAGAGCAAACATGTGGAGGAGGCGTTTCTTTTACTTACTCGAATTCGGAGCTCCCCAGGGGCATTTGCAGATCTTCCACACAGCATATCAGACACTGCGGAGTTCTACCATGCCCAGGAGGGGAACTCAATGGAGAAGCTGTAATGGTCCCAGTATGCTGGGGCCGAACACCCGATGCCTCTGAGTGACCAACTAAAGCAGTTGGTCAAACTCCACAGGGCGGCCGAACTGGCTATGAAAGGTTTCATAGTTCGGATGTGGCCTAGTGAGCTCATGCCCAGTAGCTACTTCGGCCTGATCAAGCAGATGGTGGATGCCTGCCCGCGGCTTGAAGTGATCAAGAGATCCATGTGCATCGAGGGTGCCCGCCGGGCCCTTGCCCGCGTCAAGGTGCATTGGGGCAAGTTGGATGCGGAGAAGCTGGTTAAGGGCGGGCCACCGGAGGGCAAGGCGCATCGCCATCCCGAGCTAACTATGATGTCGTTATGAAGGGTGCTTGTCTCGTCACTGATGAATGTACCAAGGACACCATTTTTGAATGAATTCACTTCTGTCATGTTTGTATTTTAAGGACGAAGTTACTTGCTCTATGTAGCGCTTTTGTTATTTAAAATATTACCTTCTGTGCGACTATTTATAAAATTCTGAAAGTAGGCCAGTCGTCGGCTTCCTCCCCCGCGTAACTAGTACTGGGGTGTTCGTGGAAAACCCAGACACTCTTTATCCAAATGTTGGTCCTTTAAGGAGGTGTCCGGCGCAGCGAACAAGGCAATCGGACTATGCGGCTTGATAACTTTCACTTAGCCATAGAAGTCTACAATTTTAAATTTCGGCGAAGCCCCTGGAATTCGGAAGACCGAATTGGGGCGCTATACATGCCTAGATCGGACGAAGCCGATATATCACCTAAAGCGGAAAATCTTTAAGGATTTTAAGACCTCTCAAACAGCGACCAGCTCTCACCACATCATGCCGGTCAGTTTTCGGCTTTCTCTACTGAGGTGCTCGTCCGAAAGAACCGGGACACAATCGCAGTAGTTCTCCCTGCGCTACCTTAGCCGATATAACGGAACGTAAGGCACCAAAACATGGGAGCCGGGCTATCCCAACTGTAGACCCAAGACATGATTCGGAGCTAATGCATATAATGCTATAAGTTCGGGGTGCCGCACTATTTAGAGTGTTCAGACTTTATTTGCCATACTACGGGGCGCCATCAGAAGCCCCTGGCAAACTGGCCGTACCAAGGTGTACGGATGCAATACCAAATAAACATTTATAAGAGAAAAATACTCAAATAAGGATAATAAGCTGACGCTATGTATAATCTCCCATCGACAAAAAATACGTCTAAGTGTATGTTTACAATGGATGCATTAAGCAGAGATAAAAATAGGACTATTTGACATGTCCTATCCAGGGGCAGGCTGTGTACAGATAGATGAAGCAGGTATAATGATCGTAAATAGTTTCCACCTGGGTATTTCCTCCTGTGCACAATGTCTGTTGCCTCCTTGGATGTCTCTCCCATATGAGTCTGGCAATTCGGCTCTTCTGAGGATGCTGCACTAACGCGGTGTCCTGAAATGTAAGAGGGAAAGGGTATGAAGGTATTTGGCGGTTACCCATACTATCGTCTGAGTCGTTGATATGCCTCCGCCTATGCCCATGGTATCTTGAGTGCGTAATTGTGTACGCGTGGCACGAATGCTGCTTTGAAGGGGCTTGAGCGGAGGCCGGACTACTAATCACGCTCTTGGCGTTCCTGATGATCCTGTTGCGGGGTACTCCGGACTCGTTTGACAGTGCTCGAAGCTATCGCCGGATTGGTTTGTCGGAAGAGGCCGCATTGTACTTCTGCTGCGAGGGCTGCCGTATGATCTTCTATTTGAAGGGAGCGGTCCATATTTCCGTTGACAGTGATGACCCCGCGCGGTCTTGGCATCTTGAGCTTGAGATATGCGTAGTGTGGCACCGCATTGAATCTAGCGAATGCGGTTCATCCAAGCAGTGCGTGGTAGCCACTGCGGAAAGGGACGATGTCGAATATTAGCTCTTCGCTCCTGAAGTTGTCTGGGGATCCGAAGACCACTTTCAATGTTATAGAGCCCGTGCAGCGGGACTCTACTCCAGGAATAACACCTTTAAAGGTAGTTTTAGTGGGCTTGATCCTTGAAGGATCAATGCCCATCTTGCACACTGTGTCCTGATAAAGCAGGTTTAGGCTGATGCCGCCGTCCATAAGGACACGTGTGAGGTGGAATCCGTCGATGATTGGGTCTAAGACCAATGCGGCTAAGCCGCCATGACGGATGCTGGTAGGGTGATCCCTACGGTCAAAGGTGATCGGACAAGCTGACCATGGATTGAACTTGGGGGCAACTGGCTCCATCGCATAGACGTCTCGTAGTGCCCGCTTTCGATCCCGCTTGGGGATGTGGGTGGCGTAGATCATGTTGACCGTTTTCACCTTGGGGGGGGGATTTCTTTTGTCCCCCCGTATTCGGACGCCGGGGCTCATCGTCATCGTTGTTGTGCAGCCCCTTGTCCTTGTTTTCGGTGTTTATCTTGCCGGCCTGTTTGAACACCCAAGAGTCTCTATTGGTGTGGTTGGATGGTTTGTCCGGTGTGCCATGAATTTGGCACGAGCGCTCTAGTATGCGGTCCAGACTGGACGGTCCCTGATTATTTCTTTTGAACGGCTTTTTCCGCTGTCCGCTGAATCCGGTGTTGACTGCCATGTCTTCAGTGTTGTCGCCGTTGTTCCGTCTCTTATGTCTGTTGCACCGTGTCTTGCCGTTAGCGTCGCGGCCGTCCGAAGTGCCAGAATGTGGTGTGGTGCCGCTGCGAGCCAACCAGCTATCCTCACCTGCACAAAAACGGGTCATTAGGGTTGTGAGAGCTGCCATAGACTTGGGTTTTTCCTGGCCGAGGTGTCGAGCGAGCCACTCGTCACGGATATTATGCTTAAAAGCCGCCAGGGCTTCGGCGTCTGGATAGTCGACTATTTGGTTCTTTTTAGTGAGGAACCGAGTCCAGAATTTCCGGGCTGACTCTCCGGGCTATTGAGTAATGTGTCTTAGGTCATCAGCGTCCGGTGGTCGCACATATGTGCCCTAGAAGTTGTCAAGGAATGCGTCTTCCAGGTTTTCCCAACTGCCAATGGAATTTGCTGGCAGGCTGTTTAACTAGTGTTGGGCTGGTCCCTTGAGCTTAAGGGGGAGATAATTGATGGCGTGTAGATCATCTCCTCGGGCCATGTGAATGTGGAGAAGGAAATCTTCGATCCATACTGCGGGGTCTGTTGTGCCATCGTATGATTCAATGTTTACGGGTTTGAATCCTTCTGGGAATTCATGATCCATCACTTCGTTAGTGAAGTAGAGGGGGTGTGCGGCACCTCTGTGCCGGGCTATATGGCTACGCAGGTCGAATTGTTCTAGGTTGCTATTTTTGGCCCGGCCTCACTTGTTGATGATGTATTAGGCGCGACGGTCATCGTCGCGCGCTGGGGCGCGCCCCCTCGATCCATAGATCGATCTTGGCTGTCCTGCTTTGTTTTCTAGAATATCTTGCAGGTCGTGCCTGTTGCCCTCAGCCGTATTGTATCGGTGTGGGGGTGCGGGCTGGTATCCGGGCTGGTATCCCATTTTATCTCGGTCAGCCGTTTGGCGTTCGAGTCCATATTCCTCGGCTGCCAGGACTTCAGTCCATCTATCTGTGAGGAGGTCTTGATCAGCTTGGAGTTGCTGCTGCTTCTTCTTCTTCAGGCTCCTCGCAGTGGCTATAAGCCTACGCTTGAAGCGCCCCTGTTCTACGGGATCCTCAGGCACGCCGAATTCGTCGTCACCGAGGCTGATCTCGTCTTCGGAGGGGGGCATGTAATTGTCCTCCTCCGGGTATGCGTCTGTCGCCTGTTCTTCTGGGCTGACCTGCTCATCTTCCTGTTCGGCCTGCTCGAAGGCGGGCTGGTCAGGGTCGTATTCTTCTTTGGTGCCATCCGGATTATTTTCGTCTCCGGGGCGTGTGTTGCTATGGCGGGGCTTGGAGCGACGCCTACGAGGCCCATTCTTTGATTTTCTTCCCGAGGGGTTGTCCTCTGTTGCCTCGTTGCCATTAGTTTCCTTCGGAGTGTCCACCATATATAT
>NC_041389.1:128859733-128888858 GCF_002162155.2 Triticum dicoccoides
AGGTGGTCGTCCACCGCCCGGTGAGCGGTGGCTCCTGTAATTCTCCTACATCGTCGTCCATACCATCGATGTCTTTGGAGTCGAAGTCAAGCACGTCGGTTAGATCATCGATCGTGGCAATGAAGTGGGTGGTGTGCGGGCAATGAATGTCGTCGTTGTCTGCTTCCCACTCGAGACGGACATAGTTCGGCCCGGAGTCTCCTGACAAGGAGAGAGACTTCAACAAGTCCAGCATGTCACCAAAGGGCGAGTGCTGAAAGATGTCCGCCGCGGTGAACTCCATCACCGGAGCCCAACCAGGATCGGCGGGCTCGGAGGCGCGCGGACTGGAACCTACGTCCAGATATGAATCCGGGGGTCCGGAGTCACAGGCTCCCTCAGAGGTGAGACCTGTGTTCGGCTCCATCGCCGATGAGGGGACGGCCTGAGGGGCGGGGTCCAACCCTCCGTCCTTAGGTGAAGCAACCTGCCCCAGATTTAGATCTGAGGCTTCTGCCGGGGTGATATCCCGAGCAACGTCTGACGGCAGGTCTAAGCCGTGCTCATCGTGACTGTTCGGCGCTTCTGGCGCTGGCCCGAATCCATCGAAGATCAAGTCTCCGCGGATATCCGCTGTGTAGTTCAGGTTTCCAAACCTGATTTGATGGCCGGGGGCATAGCTATCAATCTGCTCCAGGTGGCCAAGCGAATTGGCCCTCAGCACGAAGTCGCCGAACACGAAGATCTGTCCGGGGAGGAAAGTCTCACCCTGGATAGCGTCGTTGATGACGATTGAAGGAGCCATCGAGCCTGACAGCGATGACACAGAGGAACTCTCAATGAAAGCACCAATGTTGGTGTCAAAACCGGCGGATCTTGGGTAGGGGGTCCCGATCTGTGCGTCAAGGCTGATGGTAACAGGAAGCAAGGGACACAAATGTTTACCCAGGTTCGAGCCCCCTCGATGGAGGTAAAACCCTACTTCCTGCTTGATTAATATTGATGATATGGGTAATACAAGATTAGATCTACCACGAGATCGTAGAGGCTAAACCCTAAGAGCTAGCCTATGATGGTATGAATGTAATTGTGATCGGCCTTCTAAGGACCAACCTCTCCGGTTTATATAGACACCGAAGAGGCCTAGGGTTTACATGGAGTCGGTTACAAGGAAGGAAATATAATATACGGATCGCCAAGCTTGCCTTCCACGCCAAGGAAAGTCCCATCCGGACACGGGCCAAAGTCTTGAGTCTTGTATCTTCACGCTTCAATAGTCCAGACGTTGTACACATTCCGGCTGTCCGGATACCCCCTAATCCAGGACTCCCTCACACCACATCTATGATGATACTGGGTTTTGTCACAATTATCATCATAGAAGTGTCATATGTATGACAGAAAAAAAATTTCGTTCGGCCCAAAATGTCACGGATGTGTCTTTTTTTGTAGTATGTGTAGAAAACAAAAGTTCTCGGAATGTCCTGAAAATCCACGGAGGCACTTTTTGGAAAATATTAAAAATACTGGCGAAAGAATCAAGACCAGGGGCCCACACCCTGTCCACGAGGGTGGGGGGCGCGCCCACCTCCTGGGCGCGCCCCCTGTCTCGTGCCCCCCCTGCAGCTCCGCCGACCTCAACTCCAACTCCATATATTCCGTCTCGCGGAGAAAAAAATCAGAGAGAAAGTTTCATCGCGTTTTACGATACACAGCCGCCGCCAAGCCCTAATATCTCTCGGGAGGGCTGATCTGGAGTCCGTTCGGGGCTCCGGAGAGGGGGATTCGTCGCCGTCGTCATCATCAACCATCATCCATCACCAATTTCATGATGCTCACCGCCGTGCGTGAGTAATTCCATCGTAGGCTTGCTGGACAGTGATGGGTTGGATGAGATTTACCATGTAATCAAGTTAGTTTTGTTATGGTTTGATCCCTAGTATCCACTATGTTCTAAGACTGATGTTGCTATGACTTTGCTATGCTTAATGCTTGTCACTAGGGCCCGAGTGCCATGATTTCAGATATGAACTTATTATGTTTTCATGAATATATGTGTGTTCTTGATCCTATCTTGCAAGTCTAGAGTCACCTATTACGTGTTATGATCCGACAACCCCGAAGTGGCAATAATCAGGATACTTCTCGGTGATGACCGTAGTTTGAGGAGTTCATGTATTCACTATGTGCTAATGCTTTGTTCCGGTTCTCTATTAAAAGGAGGCCTTAATATCCCTTAGTTTCCGCTAGGACCCCGCTGCCACAGGAGGGTAGGACAAAAGATGTCATGCAAGTTCTTTTCCATAAGCACGTATGACTATTTACGAAATACATGCCTATGTTACATTGATGAATTGGAGCTAGTTCTGTGTCACCCTATGTTATAGCTATTACATGAGGAATCGCATACGACATAATTATCCATCACTGATCCATTGCCTACGAGCTTTTCACATCTTGTGTTTCGCTTATTTACTTTTTCGTTGTTATTGTTACAATCACTACAAAACCCAAAAACATTACTTCTGCCACTGTTACCTTTATTATCATACTACTTTGCTACTAAATACTTTGCTACAGATACTAAGTTATCCAGGTGTGGTTGAATTGACAACTCAACTGCTAATACTCAATAATATTCTTTGGCTCCCCTTGTGTCAAATCAATAAATGTGGGTTGAATACTTTACCCTCGAAAGCTGTTGCGATCCCCTACACTTCTGGGTTATCAAAGATCTAGAGGAAAGTAGCTCCTTAATCCATCCTATCCACTTTGCATCAAAACCTTTATATTTCAGCATAAGCAGGATTAGATCATGCTCAACAGTGTCAAAAGCTTTAGCAAAATCCAGCTTGATGATAAGGATGGGTCTTGTAGACTGGTGACACTAATGAATGTATTCCAAGCTCCAGGCAATGCAATCCTGAATAGACCTTGATTTAGGGAAGCCATATTGGTTTTTATGAATGCATGTGAGGATGACTTTCTACAACCTATTAGCCAGTAGCTTAGTCAGGAATTTCAGGCAAGTATTTGTGAGAGAGATCGGCCTAAAATCATTTGGTCCTCCAGGAGATAGGATCTTGGGGATGAGTGTGATAAGAGATCCATTAATTCTCTGCAAAGAAATTTTCCCTTCATAAAAATCAGCTGTCAACTTGACGAAATCATCCTTGATTATGTGCTAACATTTCTTAACAAACAAACTGGTAAAACCATCTGGTCCAGGAGCTCTGTCTAGAGGTAGGTATTTTAGTACCTAATTTATTTCATCCTCTATAAAAGGCCCAGATAAAACCTCTAGCCCAGGCACAGGCTGGATCAAAACCCCAAGGTCAAACAGCATGTCAATTCCACATGTAACTCCCAATCTATCCTTGTATGAAGACCAGAGAAGACCAGCCATTTCACTGTGGGTAGATAAGGTCAAACCATCATCATTAACTAAGCTGTAAATAGAATTTCTTCTAAATCTCTCTGTTGCCATAGCTTGAAAAAACATGGAATTTTCCTCACCCACTTTGATCCACCTGATGGTACACCTTTGTTTCCAATAAATGTATTGCAGGTGAAGGAGCTCCTCTAGATGTAACTTTACAATCTTTCTGAAATTGAATTCAGGTCTATACAGAGGCCTACTCTCCTCTAGGTTATCAAAGGCAAGAATAACTGCATTGTAGGCACTCATCAGCAACTTTAGTCTGGATAAACCTGTGTGCCACTTTCTAAGCTCTGACCTTAACCGTCTAAACTTATGAGTTAGGATAGCAGCAGAATTGGTCATCCTTGTGGGAGCAGACCAAGAACTTTGGACACACTCCATGAACCCAGGCATGTCAACCCAGTAGTTTTCAAAACGAAAAACCTTAGCTTTGGGTATGGAGGTGGAGATTGAGACCACACAAGGCACATGATCAGAAGTAGTCTTGGCTAGAGGGTATACCATGGTGTTAGGATATTCTCCAGTCCAAGAAGGTGTTGTGAAGAACCAGTCCAATTGTTCTAAAAGAGGGGATTCCTGCATATTTGACCAAGTGTAGGACCTCCCTTTTAAAGGTAACTCAATAAGGCCTAGATTGCTAATGATTTCATTAAAAATAAACATATCATTAATGTCCCCCCTGGCATATTTCTAGTGTCCATTGATCTGATGAAGTTAAAATCGCCTAGAAATAACCAGAGCTCATCCTGTGGGATTTGGATGTGATGTAACCAATGCACAAAAGCATCTCTAAGCTCTCCCTGGCAAGGCCCATAAACATTAACCAAAGTCCAAGTTTGGTTATTTTGTGCTGAAGAGAAATTTATGATGATACCATAACTTTGTAAATCGATCAGAGCACCAACAAGAGCAGATGAGCACGATAAGACAATGATCCCACCAGAAGCACCCATAGAAGGAGAGTATACAAAATTATCAAACCTTCTTGGACAAAACTTCCTAATAGACCTTTGATCAAAGAAATCACATTTAGTTTCCTGTAAGCAAACAACAGAACACTGGCTTTCCTCAATTTTAGCTCTGACAGCCCTCTGCCTAACTTCCGAATTAAGCCCTCTAACATTCCAACAGAGAACTTTCCAGTTCTTGTTAAGATAACTACTCATTATAAAACAATGTTAAGTAAGAAGGCAAGCACATCATCACATAATAATACTGGCACATATCATAAGCATTGAATTGCAGGAGATAGTTTAGAGATCTCTTCACAGCCATAAAACCGTCACACAAGTCTGAAAGAGCAAGTAGCAGACCCAAAAGAGAATAAATGGCAGGACAAAGGGCATGCCTCCCTATAAAATGACAGCATAATTCACTCATCATTGGGCATGTCATGTTGATGAGATTGTTTGGGCTCAGCCATAAGTTGTTCCACAGAAAGCTTCTCCAAAGGGATGCCCAATGAAGCACCCAGATTCTGCATAACCTGGACAGGTATAGGTGCAAGGCTTGGTTCTGACGCCATGGGAGTGGACTGCTGAACATTGGCCTCCTGCAGCTTGGGCTTCTTCGCACGTGGCTGACGTAGAGGTCTGGGCTTGACTGGGATTGCAGACGTGAGCTTGAAACCCTGCAGCTTGGCAGCACTTCAAGTCATTCTCCTTTCAGAAAAACCAGCCTTTGGAGCCACCAGAGACTTTGGCTTTCTTCCTTTACTCTTAGCAATAGTAGATCCACTAACAAAAGGAATTGGAGCTTGCACACTGTCGAGAGAGACTTCTGCTGCAGGGATGTTGGATGGTTCAACATCAAAAGTCAACTTTCTGGCAACTGGCCTGGGGGGAGAGGGCAGCCAGGGAAGTTGCTGAAGCTCATTATATGACAGTGCAGGTGGCCAAACAAAGGGCATCTGAGGGAGTCCTGGATTAGGGGGTGTCCGGATAGCCGAACTATCACCTTTGGCCGGACTCCTGGACTATGAAGATACAAGATTGAAGACTTCGTCCCGTGTCCGGATGGGACTTTCCTTGGCGTGGAAGGCAAGCCTGGCGATACGGATATGTAGATCTCCTACCATTGTAACCAACTCTGTGTAACCCTAACCCTCTTCGATGCCTATATAAACCAGAGGGTTTTAGTCCGTAGGACGAACAACAATCATACCATAGGCTAGCTTCTAGGGTTTAGCCTCTCTGATCTCGTGGTAGATCTACTCTTGTACTACACATATCATCAATATTAATCAAGCAGGAGTGGGGTATTACCTCCACGAGAGGGCCCGAACCTGGGTAAAAACACCGTGTCCCTTGTCTCCTGTTACCATCCGCCTAGACGCACAGTTCGGGACCCCCTATCCGAGATCCGCCGGTTTTGACACCGACATTGGTGCTTTGATTGAGAGTTCCTCTATGTCGTCATCTTTAGGCCTGATGGCTCCTCCGATCATCAACAATGATGCAGTCCAGGGTGAGACTTTTCTCCCCGGACAGATCTTCGTATTCGGCGGCTTTGCACTGCGGGCCAATTCGCTTGGCCATTTGGAGCAGATCGAAAGCTACGCCCCTGGCCATCAGGTCTGATTTGGAAGTTTAAACTATACGGCTGACATCCTCGGAGACTTGATCTTCGATGCATTCGAGCCATAGCCAAGCGCGTTGCACTGTCACAATGGGCATGATCTAGCTCTGCCGCCGGATAGTGCCCTGGAGGCCACACCAGTATCCGCTCCGACCCTTAGCTTGGAGCTGACTGCGCCGATCAAGGACGGGTGGCTGGACACCGCCTCGGGGGCTGCTATCTCTATGGTGATCGAGCCGAACACCAACCTTGTCCTTTGCGAAGCTCATGACTCCAAGGTGCCGGACTCCTCTCCGGACTCCGAACCTTCCGCGCCCCTGCCAATCGAATCCGATTAGGCGCCGATCATGGAGTTCACTGCCACGGACATCTTTCAGCACTCGCCCTTTGGCGACATCCTAAATTCGCTAAAGTCTCTCTCTTTCTCAGGAGAGCCCTGGCCGGATTATGGTCAGGAAGGTTGGGATGTAGACGACGAAGAAATTCAAAGCCCACCCACCACCCACTTCGTAGCCACTGTCGAGGACTTAACCGACATGCTCGACTTCGACTCCGAAGACATCGACGGTATGGACGACGATGCAGGAGACGACCAAGAACCAGCGCCTACAGGGAACTGGAAGGCCACCTCATCATACGACATATACATTGCGGACATCCCAAAAGATGGGAATGGCGATGGAACAACGGAGGATGACCCCTCCAAGAAACAGCCTAAGCGCCAGCGTCAGCGGCGCCGCTCTAAACCCCGCCACAGCAAAAACGGTGATTCCGGCACGGGAGACAATAACACCCCGGAAAGTGCCGAAGACAACCCCCTCCAGTAGGATTCAGCGTAGGAGGATGGAGAAGCCAGCCCTCATGAGAGAGCGGCAGACAGAGAGGTAGAGGACGATAATTACATGCCTTCCTCCGAAGACGAGGCAAGCCTCGACAACGACGAATTTGTCGTGTCTGAGGATCCCATCGAACAGGAGCGTTTCAAACGCAGGCTTATGGCCACGGCAAGCAGCCTCAAGAAAAAGCAGCAACAGCTTAGAGCTGACCAAGACTTGCTAGCTGACAAATGGACTGAAGTCCTTGCGGCCGAAGAGTATGAACTCGAACGCCCCTCCAAGAGCTACCCAAAACACAGGCTGCTACCCCGATTAGAGGAGGAAGCACCCAAACCTACATCACCAGCGCATGATGCGGCCGACCGACCACCTCGTGGCCGCGACAGACAGGCCTCTTGGCCCTCCACTCAAGTCGCACCCCGGCGTCGCTCAAAAAGTACCAAGGCATGGGGAAATGCGCCAGACCTGCAAGATATATTGGAGGACAAGGCAAGGCAAACAAGATCGTTCTACGGATCGCGTGGGTGCCTCACTACACGTGACAATAATCGTCATGCCGGATACAGCAAATCCAGCCAAGCCGAACACAGCAAACAAAGCTTATTTGAGCTACATCGTGATATAGCCCAGTACAGGGGCACCGCACACCCACTATGCTTCACAGATGAAGTAATGGATCATCAAATCCCTGAGGGTTTCAAACCCGTAAACATCGAATCATACGATGGCACAACAGATCCTCCGGTATGGATCGAGGACTACCTCCTTCATATCCACATGGCCCGCGGTGATGATCTACACGCCATCAAATACCTCCCACTCAAGCTTAAAGGACCATCTCGGCATTGGCTTAACAACTTGCCAGCGGAGTCAATTGGTTGTTGGGAAGACCTGGAAGCCGCATTCCTAGACAACTTCCAGGGCACCTATGTGCGACCACCAGACGCCGATGACCTAAGCCACATAATTCAGCAGCCAGAGGAATCGGCCAGACAATTCTGGACACGGTTCCTAACCAAGAAAAATCAAATCATCGACTGTCCGGATGCAGAGGCCCTTGCAGCCTTCAAACATAACATCCGCGACGAGTGGCTTGCCCGGCACCTAGGACAGGAAAAGCCGAAATCCATGGCAGCCCTCACAACACTCATGACCCGCTTTTGCACGGGAGAGGACAGCTGGCTAGCTCGTAGTAACAACATGACCAAGAGCCCTGGTAATTCGGATACCAAGGACAGCAACGGCAGTCGCGTCGCAACAAGCACAAGCGCCGCATTAACGGCGATAATGCTGAGGATACGGCAGTCAATGCCGGATTCAGAGGCTCTAAACCCGGTCAGCGGAAAAAGTCATTCAAAAGAAATACTCCGGGCCCGTCCAATTTGGACCGAATACTCGATCGCTCGTGCCAGATACACGGCACCCCCGAAAAACCAGCCAACCACACCAACAGGGATTCTTGGGTGTTCAAGCAGGCAAGCAAGTTAAATGCTGAAAACAATGACAAGGGACTGCATAGCGACGACGAGGAGGGGCCCCGGCCGCCGAACAATAGAGGACAGAAGGGCTTCCCCCTACAAGTGCGGACGGTGAACATGATATACGCAACCCACATACCCAAGAGGGAGCGGAAGCATGCACTAAGGGACATATATGCGATGGAGCCAGTCGCCCCAAAGTTCAATCCCTGGTCCTCCTGCCCGATCACTTTTGATCGAAGGGACCACCCCACTAGCATCCGCCATGGCGGATTCGCCGCATTGGTTCTAGACCCAATCGTTGACGAATTTCACCTCACTAGAGTCCTGATGGACGGTGGCAGCAGCCTGAACCTGCTTTATCAGGATACAGTGCGCAAAATGGGCATAGACCCCTCAAGGATTAAACCCACAAAGACGACCTTTAAAGGCGTCATACCAGGTGTAGAGGCCAACTGTACAGGCTTAGTTACACTTGAAGTGGTCTTCGGATCCCCGGATAACTTCCGAAGCGAGGAGTTAATCTTCGACATAGTCCCGTTCCGCAGCGGCTATCACGCACTGCTCGGACGAACCGCATTTGCAAAGTTCACTGTGGTGCCGCACTATGCATACCTCAAGCTCAAGGTGTCAGGCCCTCGGGGAGTCATTACGGTCAACGGAAGCACCAAACACTCTCTCCAAATGGAGGAGCATACAGCGGCCCTCGCGGCGGAAGTACAAAGCAGCCTCTCAAGGGAATCCTCGAGTCCGGCTATTAAACGTCCAGACACCGTCAAGCGCACCCGGAGTAACCTACAACAAGACCGCCTGGCACATCCCGAGCACGCGTAGCAATGCGGCCCCAACCCCAGCCCTCGCAAAATTGCGAACCCAGTACTAAGCGTACATAATTACACTCTAGAAATACCATGGGCATAGGGGGAGGGACACGACCACGGCAGGCCCAGAAGGCGGCTCAACCGCACCAGGGGCTGCCGATTGTGTCATTCTTTTTTCTCTTACTTTCAAGACTCCTTTCTCAAGAAGCCCTGTCCGGCAGTAGAATCGCCGAACACACGATGCAACAGCCAGGGAAGCAGAAAGCTAGATCGAGTGTCCAGGTGGTCTCTATAACGAGCAGTATACTTGTTTCACATATCATCCCGCAGCTCGCCCCTGGAGGGGGACATGTCAAATAGTCTCGTCCATTGCTTATCGCACTATTTGTATCGTTCTGCTTTTACCGCAGCCTTTTTAAATAAACAATACATAGCTTCTGCCTATTATTGCATTCCTTTTTTTATCTATATATGTTCACTTATGACATGTTGCACCCGTACACTTTGGTACGGCCAAATACACCAGGGGCTTAAGTACCCCAAAATATGGTGTGATAAGTCCGAACACTTTCACAAGTTCGGCACCCCGAACTTATAGCATTATATGCATCGGCTCTGAATCATGTCTTGGGTCAATAGTTGGGTTTGCCCGGCTCCCATGTTTTGGTACCTTACGTTCTGTTATATCGGCTAAGGTAGCGCTGGGAGAACCACTACGATTGTGCCCCGGTTGAGCTGGGTTAAGCACCTCAGTGGAGAAAGCTAAAACTGACCGTCATGATAGGGCGAGAGCCGGTCGCTGTTCGAGAGGTTTTCGAGTCCCTAAAGACTTATGCCGCTTAGAGCGAGGAGTCGGCTTTGTCCGGCCCAGGCGTGGATAGCGCCCCGAACTCGGTCTTCCGAATACCAGGGGCTTCGCCGAAATTTAAAATTATAGAATTCTATGGCTAAGTGAGAGTGTTCAAGCATTATAGTATGGTTGCCTCGTTCGTTGCGTTGAGCGCCTCCCTCGAAGGACCCAAGAATGGGAAAAAGAGCGCTCAAGTTTATCCCGAACACCCCAGCACTCGTGGCATGGGGGTAGAAGCCGACGACTCGTCATCTCTCAAATTTAATAAACGGCCGCACAGAAGGTAATATTTTAAATTCACAAGCGTTGCTTAGCGCATATGAACAAGTGTTCAGCATACAGGATAACAAATGCGACTTTACTCAAAAATTACATCTTTGGAGCATTCACCCGCTATAAGGCGGGCACCCTTCAGGACGCCCTCATAATACATCTCGGGCTTGCGATACTCCTTGCCCGGTGGTGGTCTGTCCGTCACAAGCTTCTCAGCGTCCATCTTGCCTCAGTGCACTTTAGCACGGGCAAGGGCCCTACGGGCACCTTCGATGCAGACGGAGCGCTTAATGACATCAATCCATGGACAGGCATCCACCAGCGGCCTCACCATCCCGAAGTAGCTCCCAGGCATGGCTTCCTTAGGCCACAGCCGAACTATGAGGCCCTTCATGGCCTGTTCGGCCACCTTATGGAGCTCGACCAGCTGCTTCAGCTGGTCGCTCAAGGGCACCGGGTTACCGGCCTCAGCATACTGAGACCAAAACACCTTCTTCGTTGAACTCCCCTCCTCGGCTCGGTAGAATGCGACAGCATCGGACACACTGTGGGGCAGATCTGTGAATGCTCCTGGAGAGCTCCGGATTCGGGTAAGTAACAGATAATTCACTTTCACGTGCTTGCTTTGCATAAAGAATGCCTTACCCGCCGCTATGTTCTTCAATGCCTCAATTTCCTGGAGGGCTTTTTGGGCTTCGGCCTTAGCGGCTTTGGCGCTCTCAAGGGCCGAGGCGAGCTCGGACTCTCGAGTCTTTGAGTCACGCTCCAAACTCTCGTGTTTTCCCACGAGAGCCTGGAGCTCTTTCCGCACCTCCGCCACCCGCGCCTCCTACTTCTCTCGCTCGGTGCGCTCCGCAGCCGTATTGCTTTCGGCCTTGGACACCGCTTCCTTCAGGGTCGCCACCTCGTTCGTGGCCCCTGCAATACTCACGTTATTCCTGTCATTTTTGGCAACCACATCTTTTATATACTTCCATAAGGTATTACTTACCTTCCCTGTCCTTGAGCTGCTTTTTGGCAAGGCCGAGCTCGTTCTCGGACCGCTCGAGGCTCTCCTTCAATGCATTGACCTCCACAGTCAGTGCAGCATAGGTCAGCAGCGCAGCCTGCATTCCCATATTGACATACCTATGTTAGACTCCCGTGTACATCTTTTAGATCCTCAGTTCCGCTTTTCTTTCCGAACACCAAACTGAGCATCAGGGCCTACTGTCTATGTGGTAACATTTTTACATATCTTAAATACTTACCTCAAAGCCTGTTAGAAGGCTGGCACAGGCTTCAGTCAGCCCGCTTTTGGCGGACTGAACTTTCTGGATCACCACACTCATAATAGTGCGGTGCTCCTCGTCGATGGAGGCGCCGTTAAGCGCCTCCAGCAAATTATCCGGTCCCTCCGGTTGGACGGAGGTCACCGACGTCGCAGTATTGCCCTTCTTACGAAGGGGCTGCCTGTCAGACTCCGGAACCATTGAAGGTTCCGGTGCGGAGTCCGGCCCAGGGCCGGACTTAGAACCCTTTGGGGTTTTATCCCCCTTGCGCCTGGAATCCGGGAGGTTGCCTTGCGGCACCTCCTGGACCACCTCCTCCTGGCTGCGCCCCTTTTGGGACCCCACCTCGGCGTCATCCGCAGCGCGAGGAGAGGAGGCAGCCGGAAGTGAGGTGCTATTCACGTCCGACGAATCCAGGGAGCCGCTCGTTGTAGCGTCGAGCCCGTCCTTGGGCGGGCTGCAGGGTTATATTCGGCGTCAGGAGATTCTGTGCGACAAATGAAACGCCATGAGTTATTATGGTATCTGGACACTTATGATTTCACCAGAGGCTTAGCCCTCTGTGGCCACTCCTCCTCGCCGTCGTCGGCATTTGTGGAGTAGTCCGGAGGGAGGGTCCTTCCCTTCTTGGACCATCCGGCCTCCCCAGTTGGGGCGGCCTTCCTTTTCTTCTCCCCCCCCCCCCCGCTGGGGGAGAGGCCTCTTTTTCCTCCTCCTCATCTTCGCGGGAGGAGTCCGCCTCGGAGTCATCGGACGATGAGTCCGACAACACCTGGTGCCGGGAACTCCTTCGAGTTCCCGTGGCCTTCTTCTCCAGCACCAAGTGACGTGTCGGAACCAGCAGCCCCGTCAATCGGGCGTCCGCTGGGTCGTCTGGCAAGGGAGCCGGACAGTCAACCTGCCCGGACGTCTTCTGCCAATCCTGTCAAAGGCAAGGGAGTTTAGATCCCGCATAGAGTCAAACTATGGAAAACAAGAGTCCCGTAAAGGGTAAAATTGCTTATCTCGCTGGCTTGACGCTGCGAGCTGAATCCGCGATCTTAGGTAGCGGATGCGGGAGCCTCGGCGCCCTTGAACAGCACCTTCCAGGCATCTTTGTACGTAGTCTCGAAGAGCCTGCTCAAGGTTCGGTGTTGTGCCAGATCAAACTCCCACAAGCTGAAGGCCCGTTGTTGGCACGGGAGGATCCGGCGGATGAGCATGACCTGGACTACGTTGACAAGCTTGAGCTTCTTGTTCACCAGGTTTTGGACGCAGGTTTGAAGTCCGGTCAGCTCTTCCGAATTACCCCACGTCAAGCCCGTATCTTTCCAGGAGGTGAGCCGTGTAGGGAAGCCAAATCGGAATTCGGGGCCCGCTGCCCATTTAGGGTCGCGTGGCTCGGTGATGTAGAACCACCCCGATTGCCACCCCTTTATGGTCTCCACGAAGGAGCCCTCGAGCCATAGGACGTTGGCCATCTTGCCCACCATGGCACCTCCGCACTCTGCTTGGCGGACGCCCACTACCTTCGGCTTGACATTGAAGGTCTTCAGCCATAAGCCGAAGTGGGGCTGGATGCAGAGGAAGGCCTCGCACACGACGATGAACGCCGAGATGTTGAGGATGAAATTCGGGGCCAGATCGTGGAAATCCAGGCTGTAGTAGAACATGAGCCCCCAGACAAATGGGTGAAGTGGAAAACCTAGTCCGCGGAGGAAGTGGGTGAGGAACACCACCCTCTCATGGGGCCTGGGGGTGGGGATGAGCTGCCCCTTGTCGGGGAGCCGATGCGCGATGTCGTTGGACAAGTATCCGGCCTTCTGCAGCTTTTTGATGTGCCCCTCCGTGACGGAGGAGGCCATCCACTTGCCTCCCGCTCCGGACATGGCTGGAGAAGGTTGAGGTGGGATGTGCGGACTTGGGCGCTGGAGCTCGAGTGCGCGGAAATGGATGAGCAAAGGAGGAAGAAGGCGCAGGTAAAAAGGTGGATCCTTATCCCCTTATATGGGCGGACGAAGCTATGCGTCCCCGCCAGCCTGGTAAAACTCGCTTATCTCCCAAGCGCCGTAATCAATGGCGCGATCGGGTTACCCACACCCGTATTGATGAGAATCGCGGAATAAGGGGACACGATCTCTGCTTTGACAAGACGTGCTAAGAAACCGCCTTGCTAAACATGCCGAGGTGGGACAGTAAAAACGATTCGAATAAAGGCTTGGCCGTGGTGTGATGTCACGCCACAGAATACGTCAGCAGATTGAATTTGTGTAAATATTATTCTCTCTACGGTGGCATGTGGAACTTATTTTGCAGAGCCGGACACTATCCTTGTGTTCAAAATCTTCTATGAAGTATTCGGAGGAGGAACCCGCCTTGCAATGCCGAAGACAATATGCGCGCCGGACTCGTCATCATTGAAGCCTGGTTCAGGGGCTACTGAGGGAGTCCTGTATTAGGGGGGGTGTCCGGATAGCCGAACTATCACCTTTGGCCGGACTCCTGGACTATGAAGATACAAGATTGAAGACTTCGTCCCGTGTCCGGATGGGACTTTCCTTGGCATGGAAGGCAAGCTTGACGATACAGATATGTAGATCTCCTACCATTGTAACCGACTCTGTGTAACCCTAACCCTCTTCGGTGCCTATATAAACTGGAGGGTTTTAGTCCGTAGGACGAACAACAATCATACCATATGCTAGCTTCTAGGGTTTAGCCTCTCTGATCTCGTGGTAGATCTACTCTTGTACTACCCATATCATCAATATTAATCAAGCAGGAGTAGGGTTTAACCTCCATCGAGAGGGCCCGAACCTGGGTAAAAATATCGTGTCCCTTGTCTCCTGTTACCATCCGCCTAGACGCACAGTTCGGGACCCCCTACCCGAGATCCGCCGGTTTTGACACCGACAGCATCTCCATAGGAAAAGCTTGCAACCAGGATCTTTTTAGGGAAGCACTGTCAATCACCATTGGCAGCTGCTTGGGTACTGATGCAGTTAGAAAGGAGGGCAACATGGATTCAGAAGTCCTCTGCCATATCATTTCAGGTGGAAGAACTGGCCCATACACAACTCTGGCAGCACCAACAAAAAGTGGTGGTTGAAGGTGAGGTTGATATGGAACAATGGCAAGGTTATTATTGTCCTCAATCACAGCTAGAGCTTCAACCTGGTTTTCATTAACTTGAACTTCTGCCTCGACCTCATTGTGGAACTCCTGAACCAAGACATTATCAACGAGTATATTTAGGGGTTGCAGTGGGCCGGCAACCACATTTTCACCATGGACCCCTGCTGGATTATTGGGCCAACAGGCCCATCACCCTCAAGCACTGGCTCATTGTCTTGAATTTGATTCAAAGGGGGCCCATCACCCTCAAGCATTGGCCCATCAACCACAATGTTCTGCTGTGAAGAATCATTGGAGCCCATTGAGGGGTTTAAAACCATGGAAGCTTGATCTTGTTGAACCTGTGGCTGTTCTCCAACCTGATCCTCCACTTGATCATTCCAGGCCCCCAACCATCCTGCTCAGGCTGTTGCTGCTGTGGTTCATCCTGCTGCCATGGTTGCGGGATATCATTCCAACCTAGAGCCGAATAAGGTGGCACTGCCCAGAAATTTTCTACAGGTTGAAGCTGGCCAGGCATTGGATGAGGATTCCCATCAATGGGCATTACATCTTCATCTTGAGGGAGTTGCTCAGCAAAGCCAGCAGTTAAGATGCTATAGGAGGCAGTCCAAGAAACAACAGCACCTCCAACATTGGCAAACTTGCGGAAGACAACATCTCTTGGAACAAGTAGATTATCAGGAAAAGATGCATAAACCAGCGATCGAACCAAACGGTCATCCTCATGATTCCAATAATGAAATTGCCCAAAAGTTCCAACTACCTCAGACAGAATCTCTTCATTACGATAATCTAAAGGCACACCAATAAACATGAGCCATCCTGTTCTGTGACCTTGCACAGCTCTATACCCCTCCCCATCATCATGATTTATGAATCTAACAAACAGTTCCTGGCCATTCTGATCTAATCCAAGTGGCCAAGGTGCATGATTAACTAAGGCACTACGGACCGACGCCCTGAAACCACGTCTGAGAGGAAAGAACTGGCAGCTGAAGCTCATCGATGATAAAATCCCTGACCTACTGACGAAGGTGAGGTACATCCTCCGGCTGAGGAATCGGCTCGACAATCCCCACCATATAGGATTCATGGCGGCGGGGAGGCGAATGGGCCAGCGTGTAGAACGTACGTGGTAGGCGCTGCGGGCCGGCGTCGACGATATCATGCCCCGCCGGCAGAAATCTCTGTGGGTCGAGCTCATAGTTCGCCATGGATGGTGGTGGCGAGGCAGAGCTATTGGAGGGCGTGCGGGTTGATGGAGGTGGCGTGGAATATCTAGACTGCAGAGCAGGAGAGGCAGGGTTTTGGCAGGGGATCTTTCCACTGTTTGGGAGCACGAAGAGTCCGAGTTATGCTGGAAGGCGCGGGGCTCGAGATTGGTAGTTGGGCTGATTTGTTTGGGAACCCAAACCTTCAAATTGGGGGGGGGGGTGATCTCGTGCAACCTTTTTTAACGTGTCCGTGTCGGAAACAATGATGGCATCGCACCTCATTCATGCATCGATCTATCGTGTGCCCCATGCCCAAGCAACATGGGCAATCCCAAACTTGTGCAGCAATTTCCTCAATCACCTCATCTAAACCCTGGAGGTCACGTACAATTTCCACAGGAGACTTGGGTGATAATTGGACTGGGCTGGCTGGTGGATTATGGCCCAAAGGAGCAGGAGAAACCATAGAACAAGGCCCACCATCATCTGATTCATCATCCGATAGAATTAGAGGGTTTTGACTAGAGCCCAAAGAAGTCCACGTGACAGAAACAATATCAGGTGAAAATATTATCCTACGGTTTTGACCTGGAACCGTATCCCGAGAATGACGGTCAGCTGGCGAAACGGATCCAAATTGTAACTCCACCTCCAGCTCCGGTGGGCTAGTCACCGGCGGCGAGCTAAAAACTTGTGAGACTTGATCCTTAGACAAAGAATTGTCATTTGAGGCTATCAACTCCTGGGGTTGAAGAGTATAACCAGCATCCTGCTGGATCGTAAGAATGTCCTCGGCAGAAGCCTTATAAGGATACCCTTTGCATGCATCATAATTAAGAAATGTTGCAAAACTCAAACTCTTGCGAGGATGATGTCCATCCTTAGAATGCAAAGAGGATTTTGCAGGGGCATGCATCATAGCAGCTAGGCCTAGACTTGCTCTACGCTTAGAGGGTCTGACTAAAATCCATTCATCATTGCATTCAACTTGCCAAGATCTAAACTCCTTAGCCCAATCTGGGCCTCCATGGCCCCAAAGATGAAAATGACACTTGATTGTGGGCAAACATGATTGCGTTGGTGCAAGATGAAAAAACCAACCTCTTTGCATGAGACATTAAAGGAGAAAACACGATCACGCAAACATGATACCTTTAATGAAGAACAATAACCCCCGATCACCGCCTCTAGAGCTAGGGCAACATTCTCTTCAGTGAGACGGAAATTATTCCTTGCAAAAGAAACTACCATGATGAAGTGACCAGATCCATCAGTAGGATGAACCGTACGCCTCATGGATCGCCATATCTCTTGCGCGAGACCCATCCCATGAGAAAAATTGAAGCCAAGAGCAATGGAAGCCTGGACCACCATCGAGATTAAACCCCAAGGGGGTAAACCAGGACGCCGGAGAGAATGGATGGGTTGGATGATGATTTCCACGGTGGGAGGTGGAGATCACCGGAGGGTGGCGGCTAGGGTTAAGGTGGGGTGGGAGGGGTGGAGCGCTCCATTTTCCTTCTTGCCCGTTTCATGACTTGTTAGTCACCCATGACCACAAAATCCTTAGAGTTAGAGTTAGCAAAAAATTTAACGCGGAGAGAAGAGAAATCAGGGTCGTTGAAGTGTTTAAAGATAAGACTAGGTCCACAACATGCTTTGTGGAGATTGGTGCCCGCGGGTGGACGGATCAGAGAGTGTTGCACCGAGGAAATAGGCTCGCTGAGAATGATGTTTTGGAGGCCAAGCTTCATGGAGGCCTTTATTTTTGAAAATTTCAAATTCAAACTTTTATGTTTCAAAAAATTCTGAAAAACAATATGCATGCATGTAAGGATGTATCCCACATGTGTGTAAAATTTCTTGATGAAATACGTTGAAATGCGACCTGTACAAAAAAAGACAAATTTATGGCCTAGAAAGATGAATAGTATCATGTGTTAAACAACCCTAGATATGTCTTTTTTGCACAACCCTCATTTCAACGTGTTTTGCCTTGAAAATTTACACACATGTGTGTTATGCCTTCGTGTATATCTGTACTTTTTTAATTTTTTTAAATGTAAAAATATGAATTTTGGTGAAATTTGAATTTTGAATCCGGAGGCCTTCACCAAAGGCAATTTCCGTCGTTCCTACTCCTATTAGTTTTCGATTCGAAATCCAAGAGAAAAAGACACTCCTTGGGGCGGGGAGAGCGAGGGGTTTGCAAGCCGATATCTTCCGCGGACATAAAAGCGCACGCCGCCGCCGCAAACCCTCCGCTACCACCACCGCCCGCCTCCACTCCTCCGGTCCGTCGTTTTCGTCCTTGGTAGGCCGACGCGAGAATCGCCCGACATCGTTCGCCACCGAGATCTCCACCGACGCGCTGGGTCTCCGCTGCACCCAGCCCCTCCGCAGTTGACATACCACGCCGCCACTCGCCGATCTATGGCATCCTCGTCTTCGGTTACACGTCGCAAGAATACTTCCCCGCTTCTGGTCTCCACCCCTGCTGAGGACACCCCGCACCTCCATGGCTATTGGTCCCTTCCACCCCCGCCGGCCACCTCCGCCGGTCGCCGACCTCGTCCGTACTCGGCATCCTCAGCCGAACGTCATCGGGCTTCTCCAAGACCGTCCTCACTCTCAGGCAATGAAGATCCCCTCCACCGTGGTCGCCTGACCCATCAGTCGCAGTCAGAAGGCTCTCGGCTTTCGGAGGATCCTCCCCGGCCACTCGACTTCTCCGCCAAGCATGGTCACCTAACCAAGGCACTTCCTATGCTTAAAGTTGGTAAGTTTATCTAAAGTTCGCCAATTGCTCCTTGCTATTTGACAAGTTAGTGTATACCTTGGTACCCAGGTCTTAGAATCAAGTAAGAACATACAGCTGTTTGTCTAATCAGGTCATATGTCTCCTGCAAACATGTATTAAGATGTTTGACATGCTGTTAGGGTTTTAAAAACATGTTGCTTGGAACAAGGGGGAAGGAAACAAAGACAATTGCGAGAAAATCTGATACAGTTACATGAGTACTCCCTCTGTAAACTAATATAAGAGCGTTTACATCACTAAAGTAGTTATTTAAATGCTCTTATATTAGTTTACGGAGGGAGTAGTTTATAAATTGTATTCATGGGTGATATAGATTTGCATAATGGGAACAAGTAGAGCAGTTAATGGTACTAGTTACATACTTTTTTTTGGAATAAATAGCTTGCGTAATCATTTGACTCAGGCACATTGTGATTTTCTTGATTAGTAAAACGTAATAGTTAGTTTCTATTTTGTATTTTTTATTTATCTGTTTCTCGGAACAATAAGTATATCAGAATCGTCACTTACATATGAGCAATTTGGATTTTTCAGTTGTACTTTGGTCATATAGCTTCGAAGTTAAATTAAAAAGGAAACGCTAAGCAAATACAAACACCGGAAATAACTGCTAAGTGACTTGTGGCACGTGTGATGCTGTTCCTGCTACTAGGCAGCATGATGGATGACTGTCAGATCCAGATTACTAGACCAAAACCAACTATCTTAGCACTTCATCTTTGGAATAAATAGCTTGCATAATCATTTGACTCAGGCACATTGTGATTTCTTGATTAGTAAAACGTAGTAGTTAGTTTCTATTTTGTATTTTTTATCTGTTTGTCGGAACAATAAGTATATCAGAATCGTCACTTACATATGAGCAATTTGGATTTTTCAGTTGTACTTTGGTCATATAGCTTCGTAGTTAAATTAAAAAAGGAAACGCTAAGCAAATA
This sequence comes from Triticum dicoccoides, assembly GCF_002162155.2. NCBI lineage: Eukaryota > Viridiplantae > Streptophyta > Magnoliopsida > Poales > Poaceae > Triticum > Triticum dicoccoides. The sequence continues at coordinate 128,879,351 of NC_041389.1, forward strand.
CAAACACCGGAAATAACTGCTAAGTGACTTGTGGCACGTGTGATGCTGTTCCTGCTACTAGGCAGCATGATGGATGACTGTCAGCTCCAGATTACTAGACCAAAACCAACTATCTTAGCACTTCATCTTTGACCTTAACAATAATTAGCTTGCAAAAGCAAACCGTACGCAGTCTCTACAGAACTAAAAAACCTCTCCGAGATGAACCTAGAGCATGGAAAGATGATGGAGAGTCGGATGATATGATTCAGGTTTTACTGTACAACTTTATGACAGGGTCTAATCATGTTATGCAGGTTTTTTTTGCTTGTGCATCTTTTTCTTTAAGTTCTTGTATATGTCATTTGATCACATATGAGCGCAACTCGAATCATGGTGAACCTTTCCAATTGAGCTTTCACATTATGGTTCATGAATAATTCAGTTCAAGTTCTATATTTTAGTGATTTACTGGGGGCAAGCCTTGCTGAATGACAAGATAAGCCGTTTCACAAAACTTGCAAATGATCTTTGAATCATGTTTTTCTTTTGTCCGTGCTTACATGGTTGGTGAAGACCAAGGTAGATAAGAGCTTAAAGACAGGCACATAACATAAGTGGACGAGGTTACGATTTATGAGAGAGATGAAGTATAATCCAGTTATTTTTTAAGTTGACTTTAACAGAACAACAGCAATGCCACATAGAACGTTTGTAACGACTCCGTAGTAGTTTCATTGTGTGTATGGTTGCAATGAAATAAAAATATATTATTATGGCATGTTTGAATAGAAGACTGTGTTACTTCAAATTCACATGCTCCCCTCGTATATCTCACTGTCTTTGTTTCCCTTTTTGTTTCTTTATACTGTTCATTTTACTGATTTCACTGTTATTTGTAGGTCCTCTTGTTCCCACCCCAAAGGCTACTAAGGATGAGATTGAGAAGAGGCATAGGCAACAACGCAATATGGCAGAGGTGGTAGTCGTGTACCGGTCCGTTATACTTCTCATCTTCACTGCTGCACTCTTCTACTACGAATGCCAAAGGCTGATAATCTTGGTCTCTGAGATTGCTGCGGTCCTTTGCCTTCTTCTTTATCTCTGGTCTTCCCACATTATGCAGTTTTGGTTAGACCGTCCAGTGACCAAGGATGCCTCATTGGTCGTGTTCATTTGGTGCTTAGTGCTTTGCCTACTAGGGTTTCTTGTAGGAGTGATGATTAGTCCAGTTGCTGCTATGGTCATCACCAGTTTGGCTGCAATATGCATGTCAACATTTTTTGTGCGAAGTCTACATGAGTATCTACATACAAGATCAGTGTGTTGTCTTAGTGAGGGAGGAGACAGTTTCTCCAGTGCCGTGGCTCACGGGGGGCATACCAAGAACAGGAGATCAGTTTCTCGCCAAGTTGTATTTGCCAAGCCCCCATGGAAATAGGTAAGACATGCAATTCTACTACTTCAGTCTTTGAAGTTGGAGTTTTCATGTGGTTCTGCATTTTGTTTTGGTTTAGATTTGATAAAAAGGAAAGATAAACTCCAAATGTGCATACATATGAATTAAGTGGGCACAAAAGTAGCTGAATTTGTGATACCAGTCTTTTTATATACTAGTAGATGCTATTTCATATACTATCTGGCCTAATGTTGTAGCATACCACAGCAAGTACCCTGAACAGCATGAGATGATGACAAAAGAGTCTCTAACAATAGAATTTCGGCATAACATGGCTGTTCCATATAGCTAGGTTATGTTAATTTCAGATTCCTGGGTTATTCTGCAAGGAATTAAAAGATAAGACTCACAAATCACTTGACAGAATAATTCAGTTTTCTTTTCTAGATTTTGTTTCCATTTCCAGATACATATGTTTGAAATGAATTGGGCAATTAGAATCCACATTCTGTTATTACATTGGAGTATCAGTGTATAACCTTTTTTGGCCATGATAGCATAAATGTACTATTCCTATTCAGTTCGGCAAGCGAATCTCCAGTTACGAGCAATCTGAAGATATCAAGGTGCAAATGTAAGTAGCAAACATGAAATGAATATTTTCAATTGAAAACATGAGAGTTATAGTGAAAAGCTTGCAAGTATAGGCTTGATAGCGAAATTTTATCCACTTCAAGCAGTCTTTCAAATAGTTATACAGTCTGTACTTGGTGAGTAGTTTGACTGGACAAGACCAGAACCAGTCCCTTTACATGGTTACTTGGTTAGATCGGAAAGTAAATCTCCCTATGAATTTATAAGCTGTATTACTGTACCGTAACAGATTAGCATAGTTTTCTCTCATGCTAACTACTATATGTGTGTTGCATAGTGTATAAATGTAATACTTAAGTGCAACAATGGAAATAATTTCGCAAGAACATAAGAACTAAATTTTTTATGTGCCTCGTGCGATAACAGAAACTTCATAAAACAATCCAGTTTCATAGTAAAATCATCCATAGAGGCCTAAATTTGTATAAATAGCCTAGAGATGTCTTAGTCCCACAGCTCAGTCCCAGAACTGACGAGTTCTCTGCAGACAGGTACAGATTATTCACAAGACCGTACATATATATAATATGTTAACAGTTGATAATTAAAATGATGTCAAGTATCCCATGCACATGTAGTGTGAGTATAGATTTAATAATAACTGCTTCCCCCCCAAAAAAAGCAACTCAGTGCTGAGACATGACCTAAATCAAATTTTGTTTCTGATAACATGGTACAACAAACACATTTGCAGTGCTCTCTTCAGAATGCTGAACATTAGAACATCGGAGGTGTATACGGATGCTGTTAGTTTCAATGGTGATTTCTGCGGAAAGAAAGTTTGCTGTACTTCTCATATAAGATAACTTAGTTCATTTTCTAACAACACTAGACATGTCTAGTCGCTAGTTTATTTTCGAACTATATTCCTTGGTTCATTAAATACTTGTGTGCTTGTGCATGCCTACTTGCGTTCCTGTACATGGCGTGTGCGTGCTTGTGTGTGTTTTGTATAAAAAATACTTATGTGTTTGGCTGTGTATTGTCATGTTATTATCCTTTTTCTGGAAGCAGTGGTACACATCAAATTTGGATGTTCAACCTTGAACATAGCTGAACAAGTTCTTTGTCATGCTTTTCTGCTAAGACAAACTTCCTGATCTTCTTGCATAATTTAGCCAGTTCTTTGTCATGCTTTACATTTGTCAGCTGCCAGACTTTGGTTTCTATAAGTCAATTTTCGTGCCCAAAGCAAGCAAATTGTTGCACAAGGTTTCTAATCCTTTCTTTCTTCGCTCTATTTTAGGGACATTGTTTACTGCATTGTTCCCTGAGCTGGTTGTAAAAACTGGGAGCTAGCTGCGCAACGTCAGAAAAGGTTGAAAAATGTCGCCACCACCAAATTACTGCTGCCTTTTGCTTTCATCATCAGCTGAGTATCAATTAAAATTAGGAAAGTTTGCTACATTAGATGGGGATTATTAGCATCTAACAGTTGACTCCAGGATGCAAATTATCGTCGCAATGTTCTATCTATTTTTATTAATGTTCATCAGTTAGCAGATTTTTATTTATGTAGGATTCTGAAACTCTCTAATGGTATGCATTAATTTACAAAATGGCTCAAAAAATATTTATCAGTTATGGAATTGTATGAGATTGAAACGTTGACTGATTCTGCCCAACTCAGAAGTAGAATTTTATCACAAAACGATGCAGTGGATTGTGATAAACTCTGGAGTTACTCTCAGAAGTGATTAATTCAAACTGTGTTTATCAAATATATCAGTGTGTAGCTTGGAATCCCTTTTTCATATCGATGTTGTAGCCCGTAGCCCTCATGGCACTAAGGGCAAATCTAACCGACCCAAACGGGCAGAAAATTTGTTCGCATTTTGTTCCTTTGGGTCGGGTAGACATCCAAGTCTGGTTTTGTCATCCACGGGAACTCTCGTTGGAAGGCTGCCTGGGCCGCCACCTCCAACGCGTGCCGCTCAGCTTCCTCCTCGGACGTCCTCAGCCACACGAGCGTGCACCACACCTGAGCAGGACATCATGGTCGTCCACGACCACGACAGCGGCCACAGCTACGGCTCAGGCGCGGGCGTCACGTCGGCCGATCGCTGATTAATTCAGAGAAAAACGATCAGCCAAAAGATCATGTTAATCACAAATAGACAATCAAGTTGACTTTATCCTGGATTGATTTCTTGTGGGGATGAATGCATGGCTCTGCATGATCGTCTCCATGGGGAGTCTCCATGTGCGCGTGGTGGCTGACTTCTCGAGCGCCGAAGAAACAACCGTAATCTTGGAACGGAAGCCCCTTTTGATGTGGATAATGATTAACAGCCGCGTCGCTGTTGTGGGTGGTCTCGCCGGGCGCAACAGTGGCGCCGAGGGTCGTCGGGAGAAGAAGCCTTCGACGCCTCGCTTTCTTCTCGTCTGGCCAAATCGCTCTTGGTTACGAGCATGCTGATAACGTGTTGAAAGAAACGAGAAAGAAGGAGACTGAGAAGTAGAAGTGAATTGTTGTTTTCATTGATGATGGCATTTACACATACATATAGCTCCTGTACGACCGAAGAGATGCGAGGCAACCGCCTCGGTTAGGAAAAGCAGGGATTAATAGGGTTAAATAAATCATAACAGTCCACGACCACGACAGCGGCCACAGCTACGACTCAGGCGCGGGCGTTGACGTGCACGTCGGCCGACTCGGCCAGCGTCAGGCCAGGCAACCTGGCGAGCTCCTCGAGCTTGGACTCCTCGATGGCCCTCCTGTAGTGCTCCTCGACGGGCTGCTTGTACGCCTTCTAGGCCTCCTCAACCACCACGGTGGTGGAGCGGCGATCGAAGCACGACAGGCGGCGCTGGTCGTGCTCGTCGGTGAAGCGCGTGTCCCAGTGTGGCGAGTCCACCGCGTACGCTGGGGCATCGCGGAGGTCAGCGGGGAGTTGAGCCCGATGGCGGCGGATCACGGCCCGCCGCGCGCAGCTTGAGGTCGACACCGTTGGAACCAGAACCCTATCGGGGGTCAGATGACATCCGTGCGGCAGGTCGGGCCAGGACAGTGGGATGCCATACTCCTAGTACGCAGCTCCCTGCGGCGTCAACGTGAAGTTCATCGCGTGGCGGCATCCCGAGGATGAGCCGACTTCGTGATCGTGCTTGCCGTGCTTCCAGAACCTGGTGCCAGTGGCTAGGGCTGGATGTTGGGCGCTGGGGGCACGGGGAAGCAAAAGTGGAAGAAGTGGACCGGGAGGCCTCCTTCGGCACGCGTGGCATTAAAAAGGACGCCCGGGGAGGTTGGGTGGCTGAAGTGCAGACCCCTCGCATACCTGAAATTAAATACTAGGACTGAAGGACGGTGGTTAGGTGGCCGACACGCGGGCCTGAGGCAAACAACGACCGGGGCGCGTGTTTGACTCATGCCGGATTTGCATCCACACCGACACAAAGCGGACAGAAAATGGGCTTGCATCCGCGTGTGGCCTATGGTTTTTGCCCTTATGCATCCTAATGGATACAACCAGACGAAATGGGTCGGCGGGTTGGAGTTGCCCTAATCAAATTGTATCTTAGTGGACCCACGCCATTTTCCAATTTCAGTTTCCTCTTCCAATGTTGTTTGCGCCAAGTCGGGACTTTAACGCAAGCCACATCCCCATAAGAGGATGGATATTAGGGCTGTCGAAAGAGAATTTGGAGCACTCAGCTGCTCCACCCCCTATATGAGTATTATAAGATAAAAATAAACAAGGGAAATTAAAAATAATCAGAAATTTCGGGATGTCAAATATGGGTGTCCAATGTACTCTCGTGTGAAGTTTCGTGAAAAAAGAGCAGGAAATGTATTCTCCGTAAAAAGGACAAGAACTTCCTATGTACGAAAAAAGAAAATTGTTTGGATGGATTGCAGGTTGGACTATATTTTTTCGCCACGGATACGTTTCTTGATATTTATTTCATGAAACTTCACGCCGGAGTAGATTGGGGATCCAAGTTTGATATCCCCAAATTTCAGATTATTTTTAATTTTCTTGGTGTTTTTTGAATTTAATATTCATATAGGGTTGTGGGAACCTAGGAGTTTCTATGTATTTTCCGGCTTTTGTCACACTATCTTTTACGGGGATGTAAGAGCATCTACAACCATACTTGGCAAATCCGACCCCTTAAACACCCGCGGGCGCGCCCGCGGACACTGGCCGGGCACCCCTCAAATAATGTAATTCACATCCGGATACCTCAATTACCATCTTAAATCCATATAAACTCATGCAACTACGTCGATGCACACGCATCGTCCGGCTAGTCCATCACACTACACTAAACATGCCATCGGACTATCAAAATTTGGCATGTTCGACTATGGTGGAGTCAATCCATGGCTGCCATTGCCCTTCCCGATGTCTCTGCCGTCCTTCTCGCAGAAGTACCGGTCGAAGACACAGTACGGATTGAGCCGGATCTTCTCGTCGCTGGAGCTGTCCTCGCCGTCGCTGTCCTCTTTCTCCTTGGCAGTCCGGCCATGGCATAGACCGCCCGATTTTGTTCTCGGGCGAGGGCGCGCGTGTTCCTCCGCTGCCGTTTCTTCACAATGCGGGCATGGATGGCATCCTCCTCTGCGGCCGCCCGTGCCGCCACATCAGCCGCCTCCTCCGCCGCCATTTCCGCCGTGACGGCCCTTATCCTCTCCTCCCCACAGCGGGCTGCCCATTCCCGGTGGGACTCATACGCTGCCCGACTGGTGATGGAGAAGGAGAGGTGTTCTGGCTGGGACCGCGAGGATCCAGCACCGTACTCGAGCGCCCAGTGAGCCGACGCTATGGCGTCGCGATGGACGGATCCGTCCGTCGGGCGGGCGCTGTCCTCCCGGGTGTAACACCCCAGTGTCATTCTACAGTAACCCTTTGTGCTTAAGCTAATAATTTTTTCTAAACAGTGCTTACTCACTTTTGATTCAAACATCATTTGAAATTCCACTTTGAAATCAAATTCAATTTGCGAATGAAATCTGGAGTTGCACAAGTTGCTACAAAATAGTTCATCATTTAGCCAAACTTCCATAACATTTAATTGTTAAGGCAAACAACATCAGCCAAGAGCTAAGATGGACTGTAGCAATTATTACAATGCAAAATTTGCATTTTAAAGTGCTAATTTATTTGTGGAAAATGCAAATTGATTCCTCTGGCCTCTGAACTTTTTGTGGCACAACCTAAAAATGCAAACTATTTAATAGGCTAAGTCCCACATTTTTCTTAGCTCTTTTGGTTAACCTAAATAATCATTTTTTACCTCTGTTAATAAATAAGAGAGGAAAACAGGAAATGGGAGAAATGGGCACAAACTTACCTGGCCTGCGGCCCAAGACGACACAGCCCAGCCGGCCCAGCCTGCCTCCCCACTCGTCGTCTTCTCCCCCCATCCTGTTCACCGAGGTGCGGTGGCTACCCCGCGCCCGTCCACAACACCAATCTGCTATGCGCTGGCCATCTATGGAGCCGCCCACGCGGATAAGGTCGTCGCCCGCACCCCTCCTTGCTAACCCTAGCCCCAGATCCCCCTCGCTCGCTCTCTCCCCTCAGCCTCTCTCTCCCCTCTGAGCTCGTCCGCTCGCAAACATTGTCGTGTTGTCGTCATTGCCGCGGTCACTCGAGCGCTGCCAGGCTTCCCAAGAGCCCCGCTGCGTCTTCTTCTTCCCCTATGCTGAGCCACGAGGACTCGGACGCCCCCGCGACGCCGCCCCAAGCCCTTCTTCCTCCTCAGCTCCGACGACTTCCAGTGACGAATCCGGCACCAGCGAACCTTCCTCGAGCCCGTTTTACACCTCTACAGGCTCACCGTGAGCACCCCCGTCTTCCCCCTCACCCCCTCTCTCTCGGGCGCCCTCTAGCTGTAATTATCGCCGTGGCCGAGCCCGTCTATGCGCGAGCTCGTCGCCGGCGTGGTTCTGGTAACCCGACGGTCACGCGCGCATGTCAACTCGTTTGGTTGGCTCATGTAGACGTTGTAGGTACCTTGAGCCGCTATTTCTACTTGCTCGCCGCCATCACCTCCGGCTCCCAACCACTCCGGTTGGACGCATCATCGTCTTCCTCGAACGCACCCAATGAAGGAAATATGCCCTAGAGGCAATAATAAAATTGTTATTTTATATTTCCTTATATCATGATAAATATTTATTATTCATGCTAGAATTGTATTAACCGGAAACTTGATACATGTGTGGATACATAGACAAAATACCGTGTCCCTAGTAAGCCTCTACTAGACTAGCTCGTTGATCAAAGATGGTTAAGTTTCCTAACCATAGACATGTGTTGTCATTTGATAAACGGGATCACATCATTAGGAGAATGATGTGATGGACAAGACCCATTCGTTAGCTTAGAATTATTATCGTTCAGTTTTGTTGCTATTGCTTTCTTGATGTCAAATACATATTCCTCCGACTATGAGATTATGCAACTCCCGGATATCGAAGGAATACCTTGTGTGCTATCAAACATCACAACGTAACTGTGTGATTATAAAGATGCTCTACAGGTATCTCCGAAGGTGTTTGTTGGGTTGGCATAGATCGAGATTAGGATTTGTCTCTCCGAGTATCGGAGAGGTATCTCTGGGCCCTCTCGGTAATGCACATCATAAGAAGCCTTGCAAGCAAAGTAACTAATGAGTTAGTTTGTAACGCCCCGGATTCGATGCGTCAGGTGTCTTCCAGTTATTCGACGTAGTTACCATGTCTTTTGCTTGCGTGTTGCATTTTGCCATGTCATCATCTGCATTTCATCTTCATGTTTTTCAAAACTTGCATCCGTTCAGGTTCCCCCGGTTCTCTCCGTTGTCTGTTCGGATTCCAGACCACACTCGCACGCGCCCGCGACACCTCCAAAATATTATTTTATAAGTGACATAAAAATGTTCTTTGAATGGGGTGAAAGTTGGCGTGCGGTCTCACTATAGTGTAGGTAGACCGCCTGTCAAGTTTCGTCGCATTTGGATTTTGTTTGGTAGCCCAATCGTCATCCGTAGCGGCACCGTTGCCGGTTTATTCGTCGGATGTTTCGGTCTCCGAAACTGCCACAGGGCCGCTCCTCTTCTCTCTCCTCTCAGCCCAAGGCCTTCTAAACACAACCCACTAACCCCTCCTAGGCCCAACCTACCTCCCCTCGCGTACGGAACCGTCCGATCATGATCGGAGGGTCCAAAACCCCCTCAAACCCTAGCCTCTAGCTATAAAAGGAAGCTTTCCCTTCCATTTTTGGCAGCAGATAACTCCCTCCTTGAAATCCGCGCGCCGCCAGCCTCCTGCCACCTTCTCCTCGCTTTCCACGCTGGACTATCCCACCTCCGCCACTTGGCGCCGCCGCCACCGCGCCCCGGACCAATCGGGCGCTGCCACATCAGCCCCCAGCGCCCCTGCAGCCAATGCCCCGCTGCCATGTGGCCTCGCCACGTCTCCCCAGCCTTCCCCCCGCGGCCGCGGCCCGCCGAGCCCATCGCGGGCCCGCGCCAGGCCTGACC
>NC_041389.1:128889329-128893682 GCF_002162155.2 Triticum dicoccoides
CTCCAAGAAGCGCCGCCGCCCATGGAACCGCCGCCGTCGCCGCCTGAATGTCGTCCCTGGCGGGCCTCGCCGTCGCCGGATCTGGCCGGGAACGGGACCCCCCTCGCCGGATCCGTCCATCCCGGCCATCCCCGGCCTCCTCCCATCACCGGAGCGGCTCCCCGCGCCGTTGACAAACCGCCGCTGCCGCCCCTGCATCCTGCCCGTGCGCGAGCACGAGGACAGGACGATGACCGGCCTCCCCTCTTCGTGGGCCCCGTCCTGGGCCGCATCGGCCCCGGCCCAGCAGCCCCAAGGCCCAGCCAGCTCCAGCCGGCCCAACTGACCTCCTCCACCGACCGGGCCAAGGCCCGCTAGGTGAGAACCCGTGAATCCCGCCCGTGCGCATTTTAGCTAAGTCGCGCTCGTCCTGTTTTTTTTTTGAAAACTGCAAGTCCCGAAATAGTTACATTCTGGTGCTACCTTTGACCTGCTGTAACTCCATGAGTATTGCTCCGTCTTGTGTGTGTAATATATCAGAATGTTCACCAAGAGATGCTCTTAATTTCATTCCATTGTGCCATGCTTGTTTGAGTCCATCTTTATGCCCTAATCATCATTGCAAGAGTGCTATATGATGTTAACTGCTGTCTGTTAACAGAACTTGGTGATTTGTCTTTTTCATTGCATTTTCTGTGTGCATCTTATAATCTTGATGTCTACATGAGTTTTGAGCTACATCATGCCATCTTTACAGTGGTGCAATCCATGTATTTTTGTGAGTCTTGTAGTGAGTTCATCAAGCTCGTGAAGTAGGGTACTTGCTGTTGCTGTTTTGCTAGTCTGAATCTATTATATCATGATGCTATGTAAACCTGCTTCTACAAGTCATTCTATGCATAATATGGAGATGTTCACTAAGGATGTTTTGATATATATGTCATGGGATATTCACCCATGCCCCTGGTTGAATTTATAGCCTGCTGTAGCTTGTTGTAATCTTGCTCTAAAATTGCTAAATAATGTTTCTGTCAGCCTGTTAACATTAAGTTCATTTTTGCCATGAGCGTTGCTAGTGATCCATGCACCCTATGAACTTGATATTTCCATGCTTAGCTTTGTAATTATGTTTTCTTACTGTTGATTGACTTCACATGCCATGTATTGCTTTTTGGTCAGTTGAAAAGCTCACCAACATGCCTACTTATCGTTGTTCCTGCCATGTTTGAATCTGTCATATTACTTGCCATGTTTGTATGGATGCTACCATCTTTTCTGTTGATCTTTGGAATAAGTTCAGTAAGGGAGTTTTGTTCTTTGTCTATTGTATTAGCATGCCATGCCTTTGGTTGCCATGATAAGTTCCCGTAGCATGTTGTTTGATAGCTCTAAACATTGCAACCTGATGTTATTTCTGCTAAGTCTGTAAACTGTTATTATTTGCAACCTTGCCATGTCCTTTTGAGTATGTTATAGTGTTTTTCTGGAGATAGCTCAGTGTTCAGATTTGTCATGCTTTACCAGTACTTCATGCCCATGCCTTTTTCTCTTATGTTGAGGTGCTGTAGCATACTGTTTTGATGCTTGCTAGATGCCTAGTTGCTGTTTTGGACAGCTTGTCCTTTCAACTTGTTTCATGCGTATGTGTTGAACCGTTGCTCCGTTTTGAGTGTGCTTTATATGAAACTTGCTTGATTTTGCATGTAGTTTCATATTATCATGTTGCATCCATGTTTTGAGAGTGTTTGTTTGATGTTTGTATGCATTTTGCATCAATGCCATGTGTAACTTGTTTTGCTCATATCTTTTAGGCCGTAGCTCCGAACTGAATGAACTTTATATGTAACTTGACTAGAATTTCGTGTAGATCATCTTGGTGCATCTTAAATTGCTGGTTAACAACTTGGACATAAGGTTTATTTAGATCTGGACCAATTTCGAAATTTGCATATGAGGACTTACCGGATTTGTTATATGTTGTTTCCAGCCTCATTTAAACTTGCCTTGATATGTTGTTCTTGTTTGTATCATCTCTTGCCATGAGTAGCCTCATCTAGCTTTGTCATGCATCATACTTGGTTAAGCATCATGTCATGCTTATGTGTTGTGTGTTTACCGTGGTGTTTGCCTCTTTCCAGTTGTGCTCCTTCTCGTTAGTTCCTGTTTCGTTGCGATCGTGAGGATTCGTTCGTCTACGCTTGGTTTGTCTTTGTGGCTTCATCTTCTTCATGGACTCGTTCTTCTTCCTTGCGGGATTTCAGGCAAGATGACCGTGACCTTGGATCTCACTACTATCATTGCTATGCTAGTTGCTTCGTTCTATCGCTTTGCTGCGCTACCTATCACTTGTTCTTCAAGCCTCCCAATTTGCCATGTCATCCTCTAACCTTTTTCACCCTTCCTAGCAAACCGTTGTTTGGCTATTTTACCGCTTTGCTCAGCCCCTCTTATAGCGTTGTTAGTTACAGGTGAAGTTGAAGATTGCTCCATGGTGGACAGGATTATGTTGGGATATCACAATATCTCTTATTTAATTAATGCATCTATATACTTGGTAAAGGATGGAAGACTCGGCCTTATGCCCGGTGTTTTGTTCCACTCTTGCCGCCCTAGTTTCCTTCATACCGGTGTTATGTTCCTTGATTTTCTGTTCCTTACGCGGTTGGGTGATTTATGGGACCCCCTTGACAGTTCGCTTTGAATAAAACTCCTTCAGCAAGGTCCAACCTTGGTTTTACCATTTGCCTCACCACCACCTATACCTATCCCTTGGGTCGGCCAACCCGAGGGTCATCTTTATTTTAGCCCCCTCGGGCCAGTGCTTCTCTAAGTGCTGGTCCGAACCGAGTCGTCTGCGGGGCCCCCTCGGGGAAACTCGAGGTCTGGTTTTACTCGTAATCTGTCTCATCCGGTGTTGCCCTGAGAACGAGATATGTGCAGCTCCTATCGGGATTGTTGGCACATCAGGCGGCCTTGCTGGTCTTGTTTTACCATTGTCGAAATGTCTTGTAAACCAGGATTCCGAGACTGATCGGGTCTTCCTGGGAGAAGGAATATCCTTCGTTGACCGTGAGAGCTTGTGATGGGCTAAGTTGGGACACCCCTGTAGGGTATAAACTTTCGAGAGCCGTGCCCGCGGTTATGTGGCAGATGGGAATTTGTTAATGTTTGGTTGTAGATAACTTGACACTAGATACGAATTAAAACGCATCAACCGTGTGTGTAGCTGTGATGGTCTCTTTTCGGCGGAGTCCGGGAAGTAAACACGGTTTTGGGGTTATGTATGAACGTAAGTAGTTTCAGGATCACTTCTTGATCACTTCTAGCTTCTCGACCGTTCCAGTTCCTTTCTCTTCTCGCTCTCATTTGCATATGTTAGTCACCATATCATGCTTAGTCGCTGCTGCAACCTCACCACTTTACCCCTTCCTTTCCCATTAAGCTTTGCTAGTCTTGATACCCATGGTAATGGGATTGCTGAGTCCTCGTGGCTCACAGATTACTACAACAACAATTGCAGGTACAGGTTATGCGATGATCATGACGCGAGAGCGATGTTTGCTTGTTCTGGAGTTCTTCTTCTGCTTCTTCTTCGATCAGGGGATAGGTTCCAGGTCGGTAGCCTGGGCTAGCAGGGTGGATGTCGTTTGGAGCTTCTGTTTGTGTTTCGCGCCGTAGTCGGATGTTGCTCTTATGTATTGTGATGTTGTATTCATGTGGCATTGTATGCCTTTTGTATGTATCCCCATCTAATATGTAATGTTGATGTAATGATATCCACCTTGCAAAAGCGTATCAATATGCGGTTCTATCCTTGGTGGGACCTTCGAGTCTCTTTAGGATAGTATTGCATATTGGGCGTGATAAGTTGGTATCAGAGCCTCGACCGACCATAGGAGCCCCCTTGTTTGATTGTGTAGCTTGGCCGTTGTTGAGTCTAGAAGAAAACTGTTTTTGAAGTCTAGTTAAGTCAGAGACTAGGAATTCTTTTTGCTCCTCTGCCCCTTCGTCGCTCTGGTGAGGAATCTTGATGTAGGTGTTCTGAATTACTCCTCTTTCCCTTCAAATTTTTTTTAGGATCACGAAGTTGGTTTTTTGTTCGTTGGTTCTCAGCTCTTTTCATCCGGTGCATTTCTCGTCAAGTTGACTCGAGCCTCTTCATCTTTGCCAAGTTCAATCCTTAGTTGTTTTCTTTTTCCCACCCGCCCACCCCTTTTCATCTCGGAGTCGGAGTCCGTAATCGAGTATCCATCCTACTCGTGCGAAGCCTTTGCTTTCTTTCAACCGGTGTTTTCTCTTCAAGATATTCGTCGGTTTCCCCTTCCAAGTTGCCTTTGTTTTTCCCGCCCTCCCACCCTCTTCTTCCCGGAGCCT